>NW_027441520.1:0-204932 GCF_964195595.1 Calonectris borealis | reverse complement strand
CCTGGCCTGGTGCAGCACGTCCCTGCTCGCCACACGGGGGGTGGCCTCGATGATCTCTGAGGGTCCTGGCCGTTTGCCCACCCCCCGCCTGCTCGCTGCGGGGGGCAGAGGGGGAAAGAAGGCCCCGACCTTGTGCACGCACCGCTCAGCAGCAGCCAAAGCATTTGTGTGTTACCAACACCTTTCCAGCACCACGGGCTGGATGAAGACGGTTAACTCTGTCCCAGCCACGGGTGCTGTGCTGCGGTTCCCCCTTCCCTCTCGTATCCACCAGGTGGGTCCCTCACCTCCCCCCCCACCCCCCCAACATGACCCCCACGTCGCCCTGCCCCCCTTGGAGCACCCACTCACGTGCTTCCTCTTCTCCTCCACCCACGGACACGTCCCCGACACCCCGGCAGCCCTGCCGGGGCCCCTGCTGCTCTCCCACACGTGCGTCCCCCCAAAATGCCCCTCGTGGACGTGCCACCACCCCCACGAGCCTCTCCCCTGAGGGCCTGCCAAGAATTGCCCTGCTCGCCCCGAAGCCCCGGTGCCCCAGCACGCACACCCCCTCCCCGAGACCCCTCCTGCGGACACGCGCCGTGGTCCCCTCGCACCCACGGCCCTCGTGCCGCCCCCTCCCGAGGACGCGCACCGCTGACACGCGGGCATGCTCCTCAGCCTCCCCCCACGCACGCCCAGCCCCCATCTCCCACGGGCACCGCGCTGCCCCAGCATCCCCCCACGGACGTGCCCTGCACCCCATTTCCCTCACGGAGCCCTACCCCATCCCTCTTCCCCTCTCAAAGGGGTGCCGCGGCCCCCTTGAAAAGACATCCCCTCCCCCATGGTGCGCCCACCCTCCCCTTGCAGAAACACCACGTCCCCCTTCCCCTCCCCTCCCCCTCCTCCGCAGGTCCCCGTGCCCCTTTCTCGCACCCAGGGGCAGGAACCACCCCCCGACGCACGGGCACCCCGTCCCCGTTTCCCCCCGCTCTCCCATCGAGGTGCCCGCTCCCCAGTGCCCCCACACAAGGGTGCCCTCCCGCGCCCAGACCCCAGCCCTCTGACCCACCCCACGGCTCCCCTGCGCCATCTCCAGGCTCGCTGCCAGCACCCAGCACCGACACGCTCATCCCACAGGCACCCCCGCGCCCGGGTCCCCTCGGGTGGCCCTGTCACCCCGGGTAGCCCAGCCCGCGCCCAAGGAGCCCTCCTGGCCGGCCGGTCCAGCTCGGCGTTTGCTGGTCAGCGCACACCGGGATTGGGGCGGGCACGGACATGTGCCCCCGCGCGCCAGCACCGGGACGTGGGCTGTCACCGGTGGTCCCGCTCCAGACACGGGCGCTGAGCCCCTCGCTCGCACCAGTCCCTCCCAGCAGCTGGTTTTTGGGTCACGCACCATGCCCACCCCAACTGCTGGGGGCCGAGACCCCCACCTGCCCCGGTAGCTGCACTGAGAACCCCCCGCTCACGCCAGTGGCTGGTACTGGGACCCCACTTGCCCCAGTACCTGGCACTGGGACCCCACTTGCCCCAGTACCTGGCACTGGGACCCCAATTCGCAACAGTAGCTGGTACCGGGATCCCCATTCACCCCAGTAGCGGGCACTGAGACTCCACTGGTTGCAGTAGCTGCTACTGGGATCCCCATTCGCTCCAGTAGCTGGCACTGGGACCCCACTCACCCCAGTAGCTGGCACTGGGATCCCCATTAACTCTACTAGTTGGCACTGGATCCCCATTCACCCCAGTGGCTGGCACTGGGATCCCCATTCGCTCCAGTAGCTGGCACTGGGATCCCCATTCACCCCAGTAGCTGGCACTGGGATCCCCATTAGCCCCAATAGCTGGCACTGGGATCCCCATTAGCTCCACTAGCTGGCACTGGGAACCCCATTCATCCCAGTAGCTGGCACTGGGATCCCCATTCACCCCAGTGGCTGGTACTGGGATCCCCATTCGCTCCAGTAGCTGGTACTGGGATCCCCATTAGCCCCAGTAGCTGGTACTGGCATCCCCATTTGCTCCACTAGCTGGCACTAGATCCCCATTCACCCCAGTAGCTGGCACTGGGATCCCCATTAGCCCCAATAGCTGGCACTGGGATCCCCATTAGCTCCACTAGCTGGCACTGGGAACCCCATTCATCCCAGTAGCTGGCACTGGGATCCCCATTCACCCCAGTGGCTGGTACTGGGATCCCCATTCGCTCCAGTAGCTGGTACTGGGATCCCCATTAGCCCCAGTAGCTGGTACTGGCATCCCCATTTGCTCCACTAGCTGGCACTGGATCCCCATTCACCCCAGTAGCTGGCACTGGATCCCCATTCACCCCACTAGCTGGCACTGGGATCCCCATTAGCCCCAGTAGCTGGTACTGGCATCCCCATTTGCTCCACTAGCTGGCACTAGATCCCCATTCACCCCAGTAGCTGGCACTGGGATCCCCATTAGCCCCAGTAGCAGGCACCCTTTCCAGCAGTGTTCAGGATCTCCCTCCTGACTTACGACCCCACCAGTTGCAAAGTCCAAGCTGGTCTTCCTGCGAGTGGCACCTGTAATTGCTTGTCAGTTAACGAGGCTGGGGCGGGTTGTTTCGTGTCACTGCTTTTGTTCGTGTTCCTCCCTTTCCTTCTCCCAACTCGTGCGAGGCCCTTAGCCGGGTCATTCAAAGAACAAACATCTCCGCGTGTCCCTACGCTGCTCGGTGCCTTCAGCAGCAAGGTCTCCCAGGCCTCTGTGATGTGTTGTGCTGCGTCTGGCAGGGACAGAGGTCATTTTCTCCAGAGAAGCTGCTACGGGGCGAGGGCTTGGATTTGTGCTGGAAACAGCGTTGGTCACACAGGGCTGTTTTCGTTCCTGCTGAGCAGGGCTTACAGACGGTCAAGACCTCTTCTGCTCCTCACCCCACCCCACCAGCGAGGAGGCTGGGGCTGCACAAGGAGCTGGGAGGGGACACGGCCGGGACAGCTGACCCCAGCTGACCAAGGGGACGTTCCAGACCATGAGACATCGTGCTCAGCATGTAAAGCTGGGGGAAGAAGGAGGAAAAGGGGACGTTCGGAGTGATGGGGGGCATATCGGTAGATCAGCTCACCTCATATTTGGGTGCCCTCTCATTTCAGAAGCAAAGCCTGAAGACAACTCAACTCACACCACGTACCAGGTCTCCACGGCTTGGAGGGAACGCCTGCGAGCCCCAGGGGCAAGCGTGCGAGGAGGAGAGCAGTGCCGATGCAGGTCAACAGTTGGCTGAGGAACTGGTGCTGGCAAGAGGGGTTTGGGCTCTACAACCACGGGACCCTGTATGCAGCTCAGGGTCTGCCTGGGAGAGACGGGATCCACCTCACCAGAGGGGCAAAGGAATCTTTGTCCGTAGGCTGGTTGACCTTGTAAGGGGGCTTTAAACGAAGGAGGAGAGGGAGAGAGCATCCAGCAGCCCAGTGAGGGAGCGACAGACAGGGTCGGTGAGCAAAGGGTCTGGGGTGATGTGACGGGAAGGGGTCACAAAGCCAACAAAACAGACCCTAAGCAGGTCACCTGCAGCACTTGTGTGTAAGCAGGGAAGCGCCAACAGGGCACCACGATGGGAAAACCCCCAAACCCTCTCCAGGCCCTCAACAGGCTGGGGGGCCTCTCTGAAGTGTCTGCACATTAATGCCGGGGTATGGGGAATAAACAGGAGGAGTTAGAGGTCTGCGTGCAGTTGCAGGGCTACGGTCCTGTTGGGGTCACGGAGACGTGGTGGGATGGCTCCCGAGGCTGGGGTCTTGCAGTGGAGGGACGCAGGCTCTCGCGGTGTGGGGGCTCGGGAGGGAAAAGAGCACCGGCACAGCAGCATGGGGAGGAGAGAGCCTGGGCTTTGTCCTCAGGAGGTTCCCCAGGCCCTCGCTGGGTGAGCAGGGGCTGTGCTCTGCAGACCCCGCTCTGGCACAAGCAGACCTCTCCCGCAGGGATGGAGTGCCCACACTGCAGGAAAGGCGTTTCAGGGGCCAGTGCCACCGGGATGACGGCCTTGGACCGCCCCTCTGTATGTAAAGAACTGAGAAACCTCTACACCTTCTCGTTACTGGAACGCTTAGTGTCCCTGCTTCTTCTCGTGGAGCAGCTGAGGATTGAGTTCCCTGTAGGGAGGAGGGAAACCCCTTTGTCCATGAGCGTGGTGGGTTGACCCCGGTGGGCAGCTGAGCCCCACACAGCTTGGGGAATGGGGGAGGGAACGGGAAGGGTGAAAATGAGACAACTGGTGGGTCGAGACCAAGAGAGTTTAATAGGTAAAACGAAAGCTGCGTGCGCAACCAAAGCGAAATAAGGAATTCATTCCCTACTGCCCATCGGCAGACAGATGCTCAGCCCCCTCCAGGAAAGCAGGGCTCCATCACACGTAACGGTGGCTTGGGAAGACAAACACCCTAACTCCAAACATCCCCCTGCCTCCTTCTATCCCCCAGTTTTTATTGCTTGAGCGCAGTGTCCTAGGGTCTGGGATATCGCTTTGGTCAGCGGGGGTCAGCTGTCCCGGCTGGGTCCCCTCCCAACTTCTTGCCCACCCCCCGCCCACTCGCTGGTGGATGAGAAACAGAAAAGGTCTTGATGCTGTGCAGGCGCTGTTCAGCCACAGCTCAAACAGGGGGGTGTCAGCAGCACTGGTTCGGTCACCAATCCAAAACACAGAACCCCACCGGCTGCTAGGAACAACATTGACCCTCTCCCAGCCAAAACCAGTACGATGGGACACACACCTCCCGTGAACCCTCTACAGCCACCTCCTCCTCCAGAGACGGGTCAGGAAGGGGCACTTGGGGATCTTTTGGTCTGAAGAAAGGAAAGAGGGAGCAGCACTGAGAGGGCGTGCGCGAGCAGAGAGCACAACAGCCCTGTGGGGAGAACTTCCTCACAGGTTCAAAGTGAGGAGAGCCTTGCTAAGGCCCAGGGTGGGAAGAGCTACTCCGCAGAGGATGGCTAAGTGGAGGGGGGGGAGTGAGCGAGCGGCTGCGTGGTGTTTAGTTGCTGGCTGGCGTTAAACCACGACAGGGGTTATAAAGGAAATCTTGGTAGTCTCCGAGTAGCAACTGCGATTCCCAAGTTAATCAGTATCAATGCTGCGGTCTCCATCATCCTCCGGGCTGCCCTCACCCGCTCAGCTCTCTCGTACTGGTCTTGCTCACCTGGCGACAGAGAAACAGAGGTGTTGCAAGGGCAGGAGCTGAGCGCACAAGCCCCCAAGAGTGCTCTTGTCCCCCTCCCTCAAGCTTGGCCCTCTACAGGCAGTGGCATTTCTCCAGCCCAGAAGTTACTTTGCAGCTCTGTCAGGTAGAGGTCTATCTGGCGGATGCACTTGGCCAGGGTCTCTCTGCTTTGGAGGAACTCCTGCAGGACAGCAGCAGCCTGAGGACCACAGGTAGAAGAGGAGTCAAGAGGAGGAACGGCAGCTGGGGGGAAATGGTTTCTTGGGGGAAGGGGATGGGACATGGAGCCTCTCCCCTTGAAGGGGAGCTGCTCTTGGTCCTACCTTCACCCCCTTGCCAGGCAGTTCCCAGTATTTCTCCACCAGTGCCTGCTGGTCTCCTTGGAAGAGCTGGTAACCCCCTGACACGCTGTAGTCCCCATCAGCGATTCGTCTCTCCATGTCTTGGCAGAGGTCCCTGAGAGCAGCCTCGCACTTGTCACGGGACGCCTGCTCGTTGTCCCTGCAGAACTTCACCTTGAGTGCCTGTACCTGGCGCTGTCCGGAAAGATGCGGGGGGAAGGCATCAGCCCAGGCGGAGCTGCATCCACCGCTCTCATGCCGGGCACAAACCAAGCCAGGCCGACATGGAGGTTGGGTTCTCCGGTCTGTGGGGTAATCAGCCGGGAGGTGACCGATGGGGAGGGCGTTCTGTGCCCACGGACGTCTCTGGGCCAAGGGGCACGGGAGCAGAGAGCGTGAGAGGGCCCACGGGCTTCCCAAAACACAGGGGCAAGAACCACTCAGCAGGACAGGGGAAGCGTGGAAGGCTCCAGGCTTCCAGCCGGGGCAGAGACGCGTCTGGGCTGCAGCAGGAGAGGGGGCAGGGCTGAGCTCCGTCCCCATTGCAGCACAGCTTCGGAACCGCGGCAGGTTCGGGGACAACTGCCAGTCTGCAGCGCGTGAGAGCAGGCGTGGGCACCGAGGCCCCTCTGGAGAGGGCTCGGCAGCGTCCTCTGGCAGGGGGCAGGGAGACCCCTGCCCCCCAGGACCGTGCTCTTTCCCCAAAGCTGAGGGGGTGGTGGTGTCCCTGGGGAACCCCGGCTGGGCTGGGGACCACCTACTTGGAGCTCTGCCCGGAAAGGGCGGATGCCATCTTCAAATGCCCGTGCCACGAACAGCTCCAGCGCCTCCCGCGCGCACTGGGCGTGCAGCCCCAGTAGCTCCTGAAGGGTCTCCGTCGGCAGCTGCGCCCGCTGCTCCATCAGATCCCGGTACAACGCCACAGCCGCTTTCACTGCCGCTGCGTTCTCAGCCTCTGCCAGGGCCAGCGCCGCACTCTGCAGACACGGCACTGCCCCGCTCCGGATGGCCTCCACGTAGGTCGCTGCCAGCTTCCCCAGCACTGCCAAGGAGGACCAGGCATGAGAGAGCTGCAGCCTGAGCCAAACGCAGGCTCCCCTTCGGCCCTGGGTCCTGCCGTATCCCTGCTGCCTCCCTGCCGGACTCTTCCGGAACTTCTTTTCCTGACTCTTTCCCACCCCGCCTGCAACGTGCGGGAGCCCCAAATCCAGAGGCAGGGACGGCAGCCGGCAGAAAAGCTCTCCCTTTCCCCACCTGCCCCTCCGGCTCTGCTCGTGGTCCTTCCCCAGGCACAGCCCCACCAGCTGCTGGCCACCCAGCCCTCTCGACAGCAGGACTCACGGCTCCCCGTTACGATGCGCCCGCCAGGGATGGCCTTGGCTGGAGACGTTTCCCAGACGTGGCTGCAGAGTTTCTCCACCTGCTGCTGGAACTCGGGGTTGATCCCATCGTCCGGAAGCTCCTCCAAGCGGACCAGGTCCCTCCTGCCGGCCGGCTGCTCAAAAACAAAGCACTTGCGAGCGGGAAAGAACCGGCGGATGCATTCCCGGAGCTCGTTGTAGCCTCGGGCCTCCGGGCTGCTGCCTGTGGGGAAGAGGAGACGGAGCAAGTCCACCGGGCTCGGGCTGTTGTTGAATTACACCGGAAGGCTGCTGTGTCTGGGGCTGAACGTCTCCGGCAGCACGGCACCGTTCCCTTACCGGCCTTTAACTCCAGGGCGTTCTCCAGGTATTCATCCTCAGTGATTTCCTTCCCATCCACCTCCAGCTGCAGTGTGAAATCCCGCACAGCCCAGACGAACGTCGGGAAGAAGCGGACAAGTTTTTCTGAATCCTCCAGTTCATCTTCACTCTTCTCGGCTGCTGCCTTCAACCTGACGTGCTCAGTCAGCTTCATCACATAGCTAGGGAGCTGGCTAAGGAAAGAGGGACCTCAGCTCTGAACGCAGGGGCATCGCCATCCTGCAACCGCTCAGCACTTCATGGGGAAGAGAGGAGACCCTGCGGGGACAGGGAACAGCCTGGAACCACCAGAAGGAGGAGGGAGAAAAACCCTCAGCCCTGAGGTCCACGACGTGGCACTCCTCAGGACTCAGAGCACGTCACCGGGCACCACCAGAAGGTTCTGCAGCTGCTTGAGGAACTGGGATTTGTCAACCCCTAGCCCCCCACACAGGGAGAGGAGGCCATCCCTGGGGCCTCTGTCCCACCAAGGATACTGCAGCTGCTCCATGGCTTGCTGGTCAATGGTGCCTTTGCTGTTGTAGATCAGGGTGCTGGAGAGCAGGACGGATAGCACGAAGATCCATGTGTCGTTCTCGGTGTCGCCCTGCAACAACGACCCTTGGCGCTTATCAACAAGACTCCCTAAGCATGAGCAAAGCCCCAGATCCCCAGGCCCTGAATGCCCCCAACCCACGGGCCATGGCAAGATCAGGCTTTGGAGAGACCCGCCCCATGCCATCACCACGTCTTTCTGAAGCTGGGCTGATCCTCAGCTCCTAACTCTCAGGGTCCCAGAGACCTCTACCAAAGTGCTCCCTCAGCTCCTCATTCCCGCTCTGCTGCTCTTTTCTAGAAAAGCGGAGGAATTTGGCAACTTGTCTACCCCAACCTCCTTCCCCATGGCCTCTTCCCACCATAGGCGGTGGGAACACCTGCACTCTGGTCACCATGGCTGGGCCCTCAAGAGCTCCCACAAAGTGCTGGGAACGCCCAAATGGAGCTTCTGCTTCCTCCACACCTTCTCCACGTCGCCCAGCCCTTCGGTGTCCAGCAGCACCAGGGTGCGTCCAGGCTGGCAGGGGTGAGGCACACACCACATCCAGATACCTTTGGTGTGGGGCTGCACGCTGGAGCCCAGGGAGAAACCTGTGGGGAGGACGCAAGGGCGGTAACTGCAGAGTGGGCAAACCCGGGTACCTTGGCCATGCAGGGCCGGGACCTCCCTCACCTTTCCTCTGGCCAGCCAGCCTGTTCATGAGGTAGGACTTGCCCGTGCGGTACGGCCCCGTGATGGCCACCACCACCACCGGCTGGGTGACCTCCGAGAGCACCTGCAGGGCCTCCTGCCGCACCACCAGCCCCTTCGTCCGCGTGTTCTCGATGAGGCAGACAGGTGCCGGCACGTGGATTTCGGACGCCATGGCTGGCAGCAAACGCAGCCTGCAAAGGAGACGGAGAGACGGGCTGGTTAGCAAGGTGGGGACACCCCCCAGTCCCAGCAGGGACAGTCGTTAGCATCCTGCTTCCTTTTTCCAAGCAAATCGCGCTTTGCACCAAACTCCTTCCACCGCGCCTCCTCTTTTGGCCCCTCGCAAGCGCTGCTGTGAAGACAACGGTGACGCTCCCAAGAGGTGCACAGCCCCTTCCCCTTGGCCTTGCAACAGGAACAGCTCAGATTCTGACAGCCCAGTGGGAAAGTGGGAGTCCTCTGCAGTGTGTCCTCAACTCCCGCTGGAAGTTTGCTGGGGGTGAACCATGCAAGAACGGGTGTGGGACATAGCAACGGCCTCTGGCAGGGCTGCAGGGCAAGAGGAATGACCGGAGAGCCGCAGCAGCGCTAAGGAAAGAGAGGTTGGGGGGTGAAATCGAAGCTTCGGGAGCTTCTTATTAATTTCTTCATTAATTTCTTATGCCCGACGCCATCAAACGCCCTCTCACCCCCCCTGTGCCCCGCACAGGGACACGCTTGTGCTGCCCTCGCAAGGCTCCCCTCCCTCCTCGCCTCCTCCCGTGCGGTGGTGGGTGACCCCCTCCCCACACTCCAGTGCTCAGCGCCCGCCCCTCCTCGCCTTCTGCCCCGATGGGGAGACTGCCAGCGGCAGGGGGGCTCTCACCAAATCCGGACCCTTCCCCTGCACAGCCCCAGCCATCGCCCGGCCCCTGCCAGGGTCCGCTAAACCCCACGGACGTGGAGGCAGCACAACGGCTCCTGCCGTGCCCACACCCAGGAGCTGCCCCACTGCAACCTCCCAGACACCCGGGGACTTGCTCCGGCAGCGAGGAGCTCCGACGGCACTGCCCGCTTCTGGGCTTGGAACCCTCTGGCGGGACCTCACAAGCCCTGCCCGCTTCCGGGAACAGCGAGGGGTCGCCCCTGGGGACAGGAGGCTGCCCCTCGTGCCACGGCGCTGCCAGCGCCGTGGGCAGGAGAGGAATGGTGAGGCCATAGGGTGCAAGCTCAGGTGAGTCCTAACTTGCACGCAGAGCCTCGGGGGTGAAGGCAGGCTCCAGCCACCCATTCCCCTTGCTCCATCCCAGAGCCCCAGCAGACCTTTGGACCTCTTCCTCCTCCCACCCGGCGGGGTCCCTGTCGCTGCCTGGGGTCAGGAGTCATTCCCAGCCCCAAAGCCCCGGGCTGCTCGCGTGGGGTGCGCAGGGGGGATTAGGGGAAGGGACTCACCGTCGTCTTCGTCACCCGCCCTGGGCTGCAACAGCTCTGCTGCAGCCGGGGTCCTGCCCTGCCGTTTATCCCGTGCCCTTGGCCGGCCCCTCTCCTCCTATTCCGGGAAACGAGGGTGTGTCAGAGAGCGAAAGTGAAAGTGGGGCTAGGAGGGAGCAGGAAACCCCATCGCTGGCCGGGCAGGAACCCCCCCAGGGGGCTGCAGTCTGGGGTAGGTCCAGGCTGGAGCAGGGCAAGGGGGGGAGTGCGTTGCAATGTTAAACCCGATGGTCTGGTCCAAAGGGACCAGGGGTGGAGATTGTAATGGAAATACCCTTAAGTTGTTGTAAGCCAGGGTTTGAGTTGCATGTTACGGGGATGGCTATAGCAGGAACCACCCGAACCACCGGAGGAGAAGCCTCACAAGAAGCAGTGCCAGCGCAGCAGTCACCCGACCTGAGCTGGCTTTTGTCCCGATCCAATATCGGGAGAGGTTTCCATGTGATCCCAAGAGCGAGATGAAGACACAAACGAGGTGGGACACATGTCATTCCTCCCTTCCACCAGATCCCCAAACACTTGACTTCACTCGAGGGTGTTTGTGTTTTCTCAGGCGGAATTTCAGTCCCAAACTTTCCAGGTGGGAAATTATATTATCTTGGGTTGTCTGAACCCTTTCTACCTCATCCCCTCCCACAAGAATATCATCAATGGGTTGGTAAATACTGACCCCCTTCTCTACCTGAACTCTTCCCAGCTCCTGTGCCAGCGCATGGGGGGCTAACGTGGGGGAGTGCCTATATCCCTGCGGGAGTCGGGTGAAAGTAAATTGCTGCCCTTCCCAAGTAAAAGCAAAGCGATCTTGGTCCTCAGGTTGTGGGTGGACCATCAAAAACATGTCCTTAACGTCCACTGTCGCCATGATCGGGTGGGCTCGTTCCTGGATTGTAGCTATAAGCTCAGCAATAGTCGGTACCGCGGCTGTCAACGGACCAGTGTTTGCATTAAGTCTGCGATAATCTACGGTCAGCCTCCACTTGCCATTGGGTTTTTGTACTGGCCACACCGGGGACTTAAAAGGGGAGTGGGCCGGAACCACAATGCCCCGTTCTTTTAAATCCTCTATCACAGGCGTTCTTCCCTCTCTGGCCCCCAAGGGTATGGGGTAAGGCTTAACATTCGTAAGCTTTGAAGGGGGAAGTGGCGGCGCGGCTTGTAGCAGCCGAATGTCTATTGTGGGAGAGCCAAACGACCACTGTCTGCCTTTATTATCAGTCCAGGTTCTCCCCATCAGAACATCAAGTCCCAGGAGGTTGAGTGGGAATTCTCCCACAACCATTTCCACCGTGGTGGCAATACCTTCTCCCAGCAATCGTAGGTTGACTGTTGCTAACGCCTGTGGCTGAACATTGCCAAATGCGTCTGCTACAAACAGCCTCTGTTTAGAAAATTTAACCCCACAGTTAGGAGCATCCTTTGTTTTGATAGCTGAAATTTGAGCCCCAGTATCTACTAAAATTGTGACCGGGATTTGTTTTGGCCCCACAAAGCTTGTAATTAGTAAGTCACCCCGGCCATTTCCAGTGAGCCATCTGATATATAACCAACCTTCGCGCCCCGGCTCACCATTGGAGGGCGAAGGATCGAGTTTTCCGCCGAAAATCGGGGGACATTTGTTTCTGATAAGTCAATTAAAGAAGGTGCACTCGGGGTGGTATTTTTAGAACCCGTGTCTTTATCTGCCGATTTATCGGGCCATTCAGACACCAGTTTTTCTAACTTGTCAGTCGGCAATCCATCCATTAAGTCACGCGGGATCCCCTTTTGCCACCCCTTTGCCCACAGACTGCTGCGCTTCTTTGGGATGTCCCTCCCTCCAGGTGGTTTAGAGAGGGGTGTTTTTCCATCGCCCTCAGGGCGTGGAACCATTTTCACTTCAGCTCGCCTCAGGCCTCTAGAGTCTGTTTCAATGGCCGGAAGGTTTACAGGGCCATACTTGCGCCCGTCATTGATCAATTCTTGGGCGACCTCCCCCCAAGTCCACATCTTCCTATCCGGGGACCGGCGGTGCCGATCGGGTGTCAGTCCTTCTAAAGCAGCCGCAACTCTTCCGCTCTGAGGCACTGCCTGTATTTCCCCTGTAACTGTATACCCATCGGCTTTAAGGAATCGGGGAGTCCCCTCGTAAGGGGAGTCATTCGCTCAGGATCTACAGGCATCAGCATCGGGGACTCCTGCCTAGGCTCCAACTTCCGATCATACATCATCTGCAAGCAAGCTACCTTCTGCACACTTTCCACCAACTGATCAACCGTGATTGCGAGGGGGTCCCCCCTCTCCAAGGGGTTTACACCCCCCGCCCAATAGGTGCCTGCTGGGTTAAAGACCAAGGGGCGCGGTAATTCCCGGGAGTTAAAAATACTCCCGGTCCCCAATACCCCTCTGCCTCCTTTCACTTAACAAAATCTGATCCCCCCAGATAACGACACTCTCCACACCCACTCCGTCTCCGACTCCCTAGGGGTTCGGCCAAAATCCTTTTTTAACTTTGCCAACTCGGGGGCAGTAGAGGGGACCTCCTTGGTTGTAACTTAGGGGAACTGATCCTGATCATCATCATAAATATACTCGGTCTTAACCAAGGGTCGCAGCGAGGGCGGTTCCAATTTCTCTACTTTTTCTCTCGCTGCCTGCAAGTCGTAGATGTTTCACCTGGTCTCTCTCTCCTTCAAGCTGTTCCTTTAATTCCGCCACTTGCCCCTGAAGGGACCGAACGAGGTTTTGGAGCGATTCAACAATTAGGGATTCCTCAACGCGACAACGTTCCCTCGCCTCCACAGCAGCGGCTGAACTGGCACCAAGAACAGCACAAACAATCGCTTTTCCTCTTCCAGATCTCACTCTCGCATCCTTTTGCAAAGCACTCGTCCGATCAACCACACTCTGCAAATTATATCAATTTCCCTGAGCCCAGTCCATTCCGGGCACAGAGGGTCGTGCATTATGTCTCTCCAAAAACTCAAACAAAACTTCTCTCCCCGAAGGGACAGTTTTAGTATCACTCATCTCTATACCAAGCGGGGAAGCGGTCGTCTCAGGAAGGCAGCTCCTAAGTTACAAACACAGCCCCGCACCCCTGCCTCTCCTGAGAGGTCTCACGTAAAACAGTGCGGCATTCTCGGCTCGAGGGATCCTGTCAATTTAAATTCCTGATCCAATATCGGGGGAGGTTTCGATGTGATCCCAAGAGCGAGATGAAGACACAAACCAGGTCAAATGCCATATGTCCTAAACAACTTTTATTATCAAAAGTAAAAGTTAGTAGCGATACTGTATGTCCTAAATAAATTCTATTATCAAAAGGAAAAGTTAGTAGCGATACTGTATGTCCTAAACAAATTCTATTATCAAAAGTAAGAATGAGTAGTGATAGGATAGATTAGAATAAAGACAGAAATCAAGCAAGCGTTTGGGGTAGAGTTGCAAGAATAGTCACCACCATGGATCCGCGGCGTCTCAGAGTCGCCACCTTCCCAGGCAACACGGAGCCTTGCTCAGAGCGCATCCCCTGCAAACCGCAGCCCTCGGTGGCCTCGCAGCTGCTCTTATCTCTGAGCAGATCTTTTGTAGTTCTTAGGTACGCAGACAAATGTTTTGTAGTTCAGTTTCTCCCACTTTGCAGCGGCTCTGCTTAGCCAAGCAATCCTTGAGACAAACGCCAGGACTCACTGACAAACGTTTCCGTTCCTTACAGCACCTGCACCTCATGTCTTCACTGAGGGCTCCTCCTGAGCTGCTCTTCCTCTGGTGGGTCACCACCTCCATTAATGGCCCTCACCAGCCTCGGCTGGAGACCCCCACCCATACCCCATGCCCATGGTCCCAGGAGCTCCTTTAAGCTCAGGCCTGGGCCTTCGACATCCATCTGTGCTTTGGTGAAGGACTGCCAGCTGGAAAGCAATGAGGGTTGGTGAGAAACGAGGGTTGGTGAGAAACGAGGGTTGGTGAGAAACAAGGGTTGGTGAGAAGTGAGGGTTGGTGAGATGTGAGGGTTGGTGAGAAGTGAGGGTTGGTGAGAAGTGAGGGTTGGTGAGAAACAAGGGTTGGTGAGAAGTGAGGGTTGGTGAGAAACGAGGGTTGGTGAGAAACGAGGGTTGGTGAGAAAAGCTCGTTGAGCTCATTGGGGTCACCTGCCAAATCCCACTGGACAACTGCATTTAACGCTTCCTACCAGGAATATCAGTCACCTCCCCTTGTTCACGATGATGCAGATGATGTCAGGGTGAAAATGGGGCCAAGTGGGGATTTTACTGAAATCCTGCTTGGACTTGGCCATAAAATCGAGGGCTGCGAGGAGGTGACACCTCCAAGCGTTCCTGCAGTGCCCCCGCTTTGGTAAAGAGCACCATCTGGTTGCAGCATTGTTTTATGAGATTTACTCAACTTTTGCAGACTTTGGAGACCCTCTTGTGACTTGTGCCCCCCCATGACATCAGGAGAAAGGAGGTTCCTAACGATTTGTGGGTGCAATTTGAGGACAACGGGGGGGGAAAGTTCTGCAAAACATCTATCAGCAGAGAATATCTCTGATATTCAGAATATAAATATGAAGGATATTTCCCCTTTCTGCAATGCCTTTCTTGCTTCCACAGCAGCTCCTGGTGGACACAGAGTCTTTTATGGAGTCCTGCATGGGACAGAAGCCGGCCTTTGGGTCTGTGGATGAGATGTGCCTTCCACCCAAAAGGGTTTTCCTTGGTCACTCAGAATGAGGTTTAAATGTAGGACATAAAAGAAATCTAAATTATTTATCTGATGTTTGGCTCTGCCTTTTCACACCAGAGCACCTGTCAGTCCTCGCCCCGAATATTGGCAGTGAGATGTCCCAGCCCTTGCCTGGCTCAGCCCCTGCAACCTGATTTGGTCACCAGCTGCCCCACCAAGACCCTTGAAACTCCATCAGAATTTCTGCAGTATTTCTCTGCCCTTTTCCCTACCCAGAAAATTTAACCTTTTCTTTTGAATTCCTTAGTGTGGAGGAGAAGATCCACCTCCCAGCCCGAAGGGAAAGAGCCCCATGATTGCAAAGCCATGCAAATGTATGTAAATAACACAGGAGGTCTGCTGTCACGTCAGACCCTGGAAGTGTCCCAAGGAGGTGTCCACCTCCTCTGGTTTCCCTGGCAAGGAAACTCATTGTCTGAATTTCAGACTCAGTTACACACCTTGGGATCTGCTCATCACCACTGAAGGACCAGGGAGGTTTTCAGTCTGTCCATTGGGAGTTCCACAAAATGTAAACAAAATTTCAAAATTAGGACGAAATTTGCCTTGAGGGGGTGGGAAATTGGTCATTAAGGTGCATGTGAGCGTCGGCGTCTCAGGGAAAGGACATCTCCAGAGACAGGGCTGTATCTCGGTCCCTGCGCCAGTGCCTTCCCAAGGGCAGAGGGATGTGTGTCCACCCCCATCAGCAACGCCCACCATTGCTCTCAGTCCCCCCCCTTGCGGCGATGCATGTGTTAGGAAGGGAGGAGGAGTGGTTCGTGGTCCTAAAATCCACTTAAAATGAAAAATACAGACAGTTGGTGCCTGTTCAGAGCTGGAGTGACCAGCCCGTGCCTTGCTGTGGATTGCTCTGCAGGCAGAAATGAACAGAAAGCTGTTAAAAAAAAAACCAAAAAAAAACCCAAAAAAGAGCCCCCAAAATCCCCAAAACAACAAACATGCGCTTATGCCACAGTTATCTGTACGGATGTAAGGGATAAATATTTCTGTCTGTCACCTTTCATCTGCTAGGAAGCCCAGAACAGCGCTGGGACGCTCACGACTGCCCCGTGAGAGGCCTCCAAGTCTCTGCTTCTCAAGGGCTTCTCCAGGTGCTTCATCACCCACACGTATATTTTGTCTAAACAGGACTGCAAATACGTGAAGTGTGAAATCAAACAAAATACTTTCATTGTAAACAACCTTTTTAAAGCCACCTTTAATTGCCTTGGACAAGCGGGACTCTGAAAACAGCAGAGCAGTAAGTTGTGTTTGTCCCCAAGTGGTTTTGAGGTTGCAATTTGTCAAAAGAGGAACAAATTGAAAGGGAATCGATCCAAGACCTTCTCGACCAGCCCCAAAGTCATCAGTGGAAGAGGCAAAGTCACGATTAGAAGACCGGTCGACGTCCCTACGGTGGGGACAACAGTCTTCTGCACCGGGTCTCAGACCGATTCACCCGCTGCTTCTCGAGGAGTTGCCCGTGTCTCCACTTCGAGGGCACCGCAGCTGCCGTCACGCTTGTTTCTGCACGATATTGAGTTTGCAGCACTAAAAGTTAAACCGAAACACTCCAGCCAAGCAAGGCCTGCCATCCCCAGGGAGTGTAAAAGACGTGAGAGCCACGGGAATGACTCATTTTCCTGGAGGAAGTACGGCTATTTTTGGAAAGCAGTGAGGAATTGTCAAACGAAAACAAGAAAAAAACCCTACTGATAACCACTCCCGTGGCTGAAAGGAAACCCTGGCCAGAAACTCGCATTCCTGACGATGAAGCTTTTCCTCAGGGATTTCCGAAGGGCATTTTTTAAGTCTTTGCTTCGCAGACTAAAAATGATGGGGCTGAGGAAGGGGGTGAAGACAGTGTAGGACACATCAATGAGAGCGTTCGCTCCCGCAGCGTGGGGCGATTTGCGTTGCAGGTAGATAACGGAGGCGCAGCCGTAATGCACCACCACTACGGTGATGTGGGAGGCGCAGGTGGAGAAGGTTTTGTGCCTCCCCTCCGCTGAAGGTATCTGCAGGATGCGGCCAAGGATGAAGGCGTAGGAGAGAAGGATGAGCAGCAAGCAACCCAACAAGGCAGTCAAGCAGAAGACATTGACCACGATGGCAGCCTTCTCGCCACCAGCACAAGCCAGCTGGAGCAGGGGGGGCACATGGCAGAAGAAATGGTCGATCTGGTGGGACTGGCAGAAGGGTAACTGGAAGACGGCGCAAGTCACCAGCAGCCCCAGGAGACACCCACCCAGCCAGGAGGCAACCACCAGCTGCGTACAGACACGGGAGGTCATGAGGGTGTTGTAACGCAAGGGGTGACAGATGGCCACGTACCGGTCGTACCCCATCACCGTCAGGAGGAAAGAGTGCATGAAGCCAAACGTGAAGGAGAAATTCATTTGTGCAGCACAGCCCAGGAAAGAAATGGCTCGAGTTCCCGGCACTAACCCCGACAGCATCTTTGGGATGATGGAGAAGGTGTAAAAGAGCTCTGAGAAGGACAGGGCACCTAGGAAGAGATACATGGGCGTGTGCAGCCCGCGGTCCACCCTGATAACAACCATGATCGCTATATTTCCAGCCACGGTCACCACGTGCATGAGGAGAAATAGCACAAACAACACAACCTGGAGCTCAGGTAATTGGGAAAACCCGGTCAAAATGAACCCTCTCGGGGTGGTTTCGTTGTCCCTTTGCATTTGTGCTTTGTCTGAGAAGAGCAGAACATTTTAACGGGCAGCTTGGCCTCCCATGGAGGAAACGGCACCTACATCAGACTTAAATTCTTGCTTTCTATCTCCCACGAGAAACAAGGTGGAAATCGATCTGCACGTCTGAGCTCTACCAAACCTCTTCTTTGCCCAGCAATATCTCACGTACCTTCAGAGTTTCTGTCCCGGCACAGCTGAGAAGACCTCGGTAACGTCACTGATGTACATTAAACTGAGTCCTGGCCCATGCTGACCCTCAATGGCCAAGCCAGGAACAGCAGAGAATCATCGAATCGTTTAGGTGGGAAAAGACCCTTAAGATCACCGAGTCCAACCGTAAACCTAACACTGCCAAGTCCACCACTAAACCAGGTCCCTAAGCGCCACCTCTACAGGTCTTTTAAATACCTCCGTGGTCACCTTTAGCCCAACCCCCGGTGTCTCCGTGACGGTTGGCACCAGGACTTTGCAGCTAACAGAGCTACTCCAATACCTCTGCGAGGACCAACCCTGAGAGCAGGGGGGGCTGCTTTACGTCGGCAGAAGAGGAGCCTGGCGAGCTGCAGCCTGGTGGGAGGACCGATGTGGGGATGTTCCCCTCTTAAGGCTGGATTTCCCTGGGGACGCTCGATTCTGCGTCAAGCACGCAGCATCTTCTCCTTCTCCACTGCTTGAGGGGCTGTGCCCCGGCAGCTGGGGGGTGCGCTGGGTCCCCCGTGCGCAGTCACCGACTGCAACTGGAAAGAAGAAGACAGAAGAGCAGGAAGGGCGTTAGGTCCTCGGCAGGGTCAGGGGACGCAGCGGCGAGAAGGTTGGGTTCATCGCTGCCGGCTGCAGACCCCATCAGCCTCTCCGCGCTCCCCCTGCTCTCACCTGGGATCTGCACCCACCGTAGCTGCTCCTGGGGCTTTCTGGAGGGGGGTAGACACCCTGCTGCTTCTGCACCGGGATGAACTTGGATCCTTCACCCCATCAGCAGATCTTACTGCTTACACCAGTCAGAAGTTGAGAACCTTTCTGATGAGATGGGGGGTCAAGCATATTACTGGCATCCCACGCTCACCGACGGGGCAGAGCCTTGTAGAACGCACGCATCAGGTATTGAAGGACTAACAAAGCAAAAGGAGGAAGAAAAGGACCCGCAAATGAGACTGCATAAAGTCCTGTTTACTCTAAATTATTTGTGTCTGATGGGAGAGAGAGAAGAGCCATCGATTATAATACATCACCAAAACCTTAAGTTTAACTCTCATACAACGCTTCCAAAACTAAAAGTAATGTATCGAGACCCAATCACTGGCATGTGGCTGGGCCCAGTTTCGGTAATATTTAATGGAAGAGGATACATGTGTGTTTCCACAATAAGGGACCAATTCGGGTGCCTAGCCGAGCGGTGAAGCCTGCACTCTCACAAGAAGGGGTTACCTGGGCAAACAAAACAGATCAATCTGCGTTTTGTTTTGTCTCTTGCTACAGCAACTGAGCCTTTCAGAACCTGTTTGGTGTGCCTGGTTTCTGGGTAGAAGAGTTTATGTGTTGCATGAACCTATCCGATCATGGTGAGTCTACACGTAAACAATTACAATGGTTAAAAAACCATGTAAGCATGATACCACAAAATCATGGCATTTTAGATGAATGGCTCATGAATATTTTTAGAGAGTTGCCGCAATGGCTGATAGCTTCGTTAAAAGAAGGCTTGCGTATATTGATTATCATCTTAATATTGTGTGTATGCTTTTGTATTGCTTTTAGTTGTATAAAAAAGGCTGTATCGAAAGTAGTAAATCAGGCTTGGATTGTTCAAAAACAAAAAGGGGAATTTGTAGAGGGATTTTTATGAAATAACGGTCATCCTGTGAACATTCCAAGCACTGAGGATTTGTTAGCAATAGTATAAGGCTGCTAAAGAGCAATTGTAGTTTTAGAGTCTCTGAAGTGATAGTAGAGTAGGAAAAACAGGCTGAGGAATGTAACTATCAGTAGATTAGGTAACGGAATGCAGGCGCAGGAAGCATTCGCGTGGACACCTGCTTTTGACCAATCTGTGTATGTTAAGATTCGTGTGCTTGCTGACTGTGAACCAATAGAGGATTCGGAGGTGCGCGTGTTACTGTGGCTAGCTTATAAAAGTAGCACAATATCTTGAAATAAAGGAGAATGACCATACCCACATTGGGACTCCTCATTACTCCAGGAATGCGCTCCTATTCCGACCCATGGTCACTCCAACACATCCTCTTCGAACGAGTGAAATGAAAGGGAGTAATGTGAAAGACCCATCAGGTCAATCCACCCATTAAGGGAAAGTAATATTTATTATGCCATAGATGCAAAAGGCAAAAAGCATTGGATTGTTCCTCAGAATACTTGCGGAGATCTAATCTGGTTTATCCATGAGCTAAGGCAAACACTCTGAGCACAGTGAAGGACACTGAGTGGTGGCCTGACATGATTGCTGGTGCCATCTTTCTTATGCCATGACAAACACAGATTACGCTGGAGTAAAAGCCCCAGTCCAGCACCAGCCTATTGAAGGCCCATGGACATGACTGCAGATTGACTTTGAAGAACCTCAGTGACAGCTTGAAATACCAAATCCATCTTGGTAAGAGAAAATCCTTTTAGTTAATTGGGAGAAGCCCTCCCTTGCAAAACCAACAGGGTGGCCACCAGTGCAAATCTGCTGTTTAACAGCATCTTTTCTTGGTGGGGTCAGATCCACACCATAGAATCTGATCTCAGCACCCATGGTGTTGCGTGATCACAACATAACATGTCCCACGCTGGCTCTGTCATCCCATGGGACAGGGGAGATGGAGATGCCAGTAAAAGGATGTGTTTGGTTGTTGAATGTGGGGTCCAATGTGGGGTGATGCAGGCAAAAGAGACCCACCTGGGTGCTGATTCTGGGGGCACCTCTGTTACCGCCACCTGACCAGCTGTGCCAGGCAGGAGGGCAGCAGTGCCCATGGCCACCCTGCTCAGGACTAACCCTGAGCTTGGTGAAAAATCTTTTCCTTATCTCCAGATTGAACACTGTTTCACCCAACACCCGTTACCTTTCATCCTCTCAACATGCACCATGGTGGAGAGCCTGGCTCTTTATTCTCCATAACCTCCTTGTAGGTAGTGGCAGCCTTCACCAGGCTGAACAAATCCAGCTCCTTCAGCCTCTGCTCAAAGGCAAAGTGCTCCAGCCCCTGACCATCTCGGGGGCCTTTTGCTAAAGCTCCTCCAGCTTGCCAATATTTTACTTGTATTGGGGGTCCCAAAACTGGATGCGGTATTCTGGCTAATCCCTCCCCTCGATCTCCTGACCATGCTCCTGGTCATACAACCCAGGACGCTGTTGACCTCCCTTGCTTCAGGGCATACGGCTGCCTCCTGTCCAGATCCCTGACCACCAAGACCTTCTCTCCAGGGCTGCTCCCCAGCCAGGAGGCTCACAGCCTGTGCCATGGCCAGGGTTAGTCCATTGCAGGGGCAGAAACTGGCATTTGTCCTTGTGGGATTTCCTGCCAATACGTGCTCTCCTCCTCCTTGAACCCTTTCCCTAAGCACAGAGTCCTGGAGACCTTTTCAGTAAGGACTAAGGCAAAGGCAGCATTGAGTCCCTCAGCCCCATCTGTGCCTGCTGTTGTTAAATCACCCTCCCCATGCAGCAGCAGCCCTGCATTTTCCTACTGGTTCTAACGACCAATAACTAAACCTCACCACGGTGAGCATGGAAATGGCCAATGAGAGAGGCTGGGGGGTGACAAGTGCCCTGGGCCACCTTCCTGGTCTGTCAATGCCACCGAGGGCACAGACCAGGCTCCTTTCTTCTGAACCTGCATGTCTTCAATTCCCTCCACGAGACCAGGCTCTGGCAGCACAAACCCACTGGGGTGTGCCCTCACCTTGCATGGTCATGAGCTCTACACTGATGGTTTTCTCTCCTGGGCATGTTCTAGCCAAGCCCAGCTGTGTCCAAGCTCTCCCACCTCCCCTGCCCTCTCTCCACCTCCCCTGCCCAGTCTCACCCGGCACCACCGAGCTCACCGCAGGGTGCTGCAGACCTCTGGGCACTCACACCACAGCCCCAGCCCCGCTGAAGGGCACGGCAGCTGCTGGGGGTCAGCCCCAGAGATGGGGGACATCCATAGCGCAGGGAAACAGAGGTCAGTGGCACCCTGTGTCCTCTGCTCTCCTCGCCAGGGGATCCTAAGAGGGCTGCAGCCCCTCCGTACCATCCCCTCTCCCCAGGCCAGCACAACAGCCCTGGCTCCGGGGGTCCTCAGGCTGCTCCTGCTGCCCCAGGGATGGAGCAGCCTGCCCTGAGAGCTGGTGCAGCCAGAAAGAGGTTTTAGATTCCCATTCATTCTTGCTCCGCTGAGGATGGATCTCAGGCAAGGATGTTGCTCCAGGTTCATTTGTTTTGCTTAAATAGACAGACAGCTGGCCCCTCATTTGCACAAAGTCTCTGGGTCAAACAAGACGGGTGGATACATCGGTAGGAGGGGATGAATAATGACGTTTCCTTGTAGACAACATCATCACAAGAGGAAGAAGTTAAAAAAACAAACAAACAAAGGAAAGACAGGCTTGGCCTGTCACGACACACAGAGGAAGCCATTTGCAGAGGAAGGTAGGCGGTCTATGGATGCTGAAATAAATCCAGCCAGTTTCCTCAGGGCAACCTTGAGCTCCTGGTTCCTCATGCTGTAGATGAGGGGGTTCACTGCTGGGGGCACCACCGAGTACAGCACTGCCACCACCAGGTCCAGAACTGGCGAGGAGATGGAGGGGGGCTTCAGGTTGGAAAACATGCCCGTGCTGATAAACAGTGAGACCACGGCCAGGTGAGGGAGGCACGTGGAGAAGGCTTTGTGCCGTCCCTGCTTGGAGGGGATCCTCAGCACGGCCCTGAAGATCTGCACGTAGGATAGAACAATGAAAACAAAACACCCGCAAAATACAAAAGCGCTAACCAAAAGAACCCCAGCTTCCCTCAGGTAGGAGTGTGAGCAGGAGAGCTTGAGGATCTGGGGGATTTCACAGAAGAACTGGTTTATGGCATTGCCTTGGCAGAGGGGTAGTGAAAAGGTATTGGCAGTGTGCAGCATGGCGTAGAGGAAACCACTGCCCCAGGCAGCTGCTGCCATGTGGACACAAGCTCTGCTGCCCAGGAGGGTCCCGTAGTGCAGGGGGTTGCAGATGGCAACGTAGCGGTCATAGGCCATGATGGTGAGAAAATAAAATTCTGCTGACATCAAAAAGAGAAAGAAAAAACCCTGTGCAGCACATCCCGAGAAGGAGATGACCCTGCTGTCCCAGAGAGAACTGGCCATGGATTTGGGGACAGTGGTGGAGATGGAGCCCAGGTCGAGGATGGAGAGGTTGAGGAGGAAGAAGTACATGGGGGTGTGCAGGCGGTGGTCGCAGGCTATGGTGGTGATGATGAGGCCGTTGCCCAGGAGGGCAGCCAGGTAGATGCCCAGGAAGAGCCAGAAGTGCAAGAGCTGCCGCTCCCATGTATTTGCAAACTCCAGGAGGAGGAACTGGGTGATGGAGCTGCTGTTGGACATTTGCTGCCTCAGGGCAAGGGGACCTGTCCAAGGAGGAAAAGGCAGTGACAAATAAGGGAAGATTTCTCTGAGCAAAATCAAAGCCATTTTTCATTTAACCCCCCAAATTGCCTCTCCCCTTTCAGAGACTTTTGAGCAGCTCCCTTGCACAAGCGCTGGGTTGTGGTGGCTGAGGATGCCACTGGGAAGACAGGACTCTGCAGTGGGCTCTGGAGGAGTTAGTTCTGCCCTACAGCAATAGGTAAATAAGAACAAGGAGTGACCTCTGGTTAAATCAACTCGTGATGGATATTCATCCATTCACTCTCCATTCACTTGACTGCAGAAGAGTGTTGGCTGTTTATTTTCTTCTAGTTGCCTGTTTCATTACTAGGAGCATTTCTTGCATTTGTACTGCACTCCATGTGAAATCTTGAGGGTGCTGGGAGGCAAAGGGACTGTCCCTCAGTGCAGAGTGAGGACAGCCAGTCTGTCCATCAGTCCTGGTCTCAGGCTTGGACTCATTCCAGTTGCCCCCATGCCACTGCCCAGTTACTCCCCGCCTTCTCTGTTGGTCTCCCAGATATGACAAAGACCTTGATGGAGAGCTGTGCGCTTCCATTAGGATGTCCTAAAGGGAGAGTCAGCTTTTTCCCACCCCGTGCACTGCATTGCCCAGAGCTCACTGATTAGAAGGGTTCTTGGACATCTTCCTACCATGGAGACATCTGCATGGCAGGACCCATAGGGTGAGAGTCTGAGCTGCAGCTGAAACCCCCATCCCCAAAGAGCCTCAAAACCAGAACATGGGTTCTTGCAACTGGAGACACAAGGAGAAATACCACAGTGCTTTTGCAAGGGTAGGCAAGGCCGGGAAGGGACATACTGGCAGCCAGGAGAGTCTGCTCTGCTGGAGGTTTGGCTGACGAGGAGCTGACTCATGATCTGAAAACCCTGACATGAAAAAGCTGTCGGGGGGGTGCTCCCATTGCCCTGCCAGACTATTCTGTCAGCACTCTCCTCCCATTCCCTGCCCATGTCTCAGCTGTCTGGAGCTGTCCCTGCCGGGATCTGCTTCCCTGTCTCCTCCCTGTCAGTGCTCCCAGACCCCGTCCCACTCGCTGTGTGCTCAGCTCTGCCCTGCAGACCCCTCCTGGCAGCCAGGCACGGCCCAGGGGCATCTCTGTGTGTGCAGGACCTGAGGAGCAGCTCAGACCAGTCCTAATGACAGTTGGGGGTCTCAGTGCCTCCTCTGGAACAGAGAAATAAATTCCCCTCTCCCACTGCTCACCCAGACAACCAAGAGGAAAACCTCAAAGCACAGATACCTTCCCTTTCAGGTAACCCCCACCTTGACCTTCCTCTTTAGAACTCCCTTCAGAAACGTCCTGGGGGTGATGTGGAGCTGTGAGCAGCCCTCACCCATGCAGCACCCTCTCGACAGCAGAAGGACCCTGCCCTGCTGGGGGTCGCTCCTTCCACCCCCAGCTTCTCCCCACAGCGCTGTGGGGAGCTCCCTGGGCAGGCTGAGTGCTGACCCTGGCAGGTAGCAGAGTCCCTGCCCCAGCACACAGCCCCTGGGGTGCAGGGACCCTGCTCGGAAGGACAGCCCTGGGCACCCCTGGGTGCACACCCAGCTGCACATCCTTGCAACCCTCCCTGGAAGAAGGGGGTGGTCATGCCCTATCCCTCTGAGGGTGCAGCAGAGAAGCCCTGCTCTGGAGCACGTCCTTCTCTCCACGGAAGAAACCCTGAGAGCCATCCTGCCAGATCCTATCTGCTCTGGGATGCGCCAGCGCTAGGAGATCCCTCCAGGACGCTCAGGTACATTGCCCTGCAGCCAGAGACTTACTGTGTCAAGGGCTGTGAAGATTTCTCCTCCACTGAGCTCTCAGCATCCTCCCACTCTTCGCTGCCTTTAACCTCTCTCTTGCTTCTCTCCTCTCCCCTCGCTGCCCGCAGGCAGTGCCCTCAGCCCTGCTGGGCTTCGCAGAGGAGCTGCTCCTGGGCAGAGCTGTCTCTGCAGCGCTGCCCGCTTGCCATGAGCTCCCTCCATCCCAGGAGCCCAGCCCAGCCCAGGAGCAGAGGACCAGCCCAAGGCAGCACTTGCTCTGCCCTCTCTGGGCTCCCTCAAGGTGTCCCTGGGGCTCCAGGGCTGACAGAGCCTGAAAGGCAGCAGGATCATCCCTGCGGAGTCTAATTTGGAGTCATCAAAAGCAATCACTAATGGTCCCGCTCTAAACAGTGGGGAGGGACTGATTCCTGCAGCAGAAATTGTCCTACCAGAGCGTGGTTGTCTGCGAGAGGTGTAAATGTTCCCCTCTGGACACCGCGGTTCCTGTCCCATAACAAAAAGTGCACACAGACAGGGACAGGGAGGGGTTGGCTTCCCCTGTGCCGGGGGTTCAGCTGAGGCCGTGCAGGCATCTCATCCCCAGCTGGAAGAAGCAGGATTCAGCTCCCCCCATGCACCCCACACAGCCACAGGAGCTGGGATTCTTCTTGCTTCAGGACAGGGGTGCACAAAAGCGTTGCCTGCAGGTAAGTCCCTGCTCTGAGCCCCTGGTCTTTATTCTGTGGGCACTCAGTTGCTCACACACAGTTGCCCCCGACTGAAGGGCCGGGATGGTCCAAGATGTCTTCAAGTGTTTGCAAGCTCTGATGGAAAATCTCTGAGAATACCCGCATCCTTCCCAAGCATCAGCTGGGCTGGGAGGGAAAGAGGGATTTCCTTGGCCATCCTAAATGACACCAGACCTGTATGTTTAGGGCACCTGAGCGCACCTTGTCACATATATCTCTGGAGCAGGCAGAGCTCTTGAGCTGACCAGAGGAGTGCCCCAGAAGGAGACCCAGGTCTCTATCCATTGCATTTACTAGAGCACCAGTCACTGCAAAGCTATGTCCACATCCCTGCACTGAAGACATCTTATTTATTTCAGGGCTCTCATTTTAAAAAAAAGCCTCCAGTGCCATACCAGATGCCTGGAGTGCCTAATACAACTCCACTCAGCAGGCAAACACAGCAGAGGACCTCTAGGAAAGCCATGCCCTGTTGGAGCTGGTGTGGGGCAGACATCCCAGGGCCTCCCAAAGGGGTCTGGTGCCTGTATGCCGTCACCTCAACACCAACACCATGGCACAGATGCAAGGTCCATCCCTTGCTGGTGCTGTAGGACTGGGAGGTAGGTCGCACCAGAGTGCCCAGCCCTGTAATTGTGTTTTCCACCCTTGACTATTCTCCTCTCTCTGAACCTCTACTCACCTGCCTGATGGTATGGGGAGCATGGTATGCAAGCCCCACAGCCCTGCAGAGTTTCTGCAGTCACCAAATGTCTCCCTGGACAAGGTGTTGCTGCCCAGCCTTGTTTCTCTGGCCTTGGAGACCTCAGGGCAGTCTGTGAGCACCTCATTTCCTTGTTACGTTAACATCTGCCAAACACTCCAGTATGTGAAGCAGAGTGGGGTCCTGGGTCCCTGTTACCACGTTTGCCTGCAAGGAGCCTGTGCTCAGCCCCAGTGCCACGGCTGAGATGCTGCAGCCCAAACGTGCACAGGCAGGAGGAGGTGGAGAACAGACAGGAGGAGCTGGCGCCTCACAGCACTGTGATTTTTTGGATCAAATTAGATGTGGTGGGACAGCTTGCTCACCTGGGTGGAGGGATAGAGGCTCTGCAGAATAGAGTGGCAGGGAAGGTGAGGATGGGGGATGCCTCCAGTGTGAAGGGGCAGCTCAGATGTATGGAGCTCTTCCCGGATGGTTAGCTTCTGTCACTGGGGATTAGGGGAGCCAGTAAGGCTGACATCGTGTTGGCAGTTATGAGCCACTCAATGAGGGTGAGGAAGCAGGAAAAGCCTTCTGTCAGCAACCCAAGGAAGTCTGCAGGTCAATAAGCCAGTTCCTGTGGGGGACTGTAATTGCCCTGGCATTCACGGACCAGGCAAAACAAGGAGCAAACAGTCTGGAGGATCTTGGGACAACTTCTTGATACAGCTGCCCAGTGGGCCAACAAGGGCCCTGGATGCCCGCCTGGATCCAGTACTGGCAAACAAGGAAGAGCTGGTCAGGAATGCGATAATCAGTGTCAGCCTTGGCTGTAGTGACCATGAAATTGTGGGGTCCCAGATGCCAGGGGGGTGAAGATGGCAAGTAGCAGAGCCTTGGGGCTCCAGCGGAGAAGACATTGACTTACTCAGGAGAATGATACAGGTGGAGTCTCCCAGGCCTTTGTGCCTGAAGGCAGGACTCTGGAGGAGAACAACCAGCAGTGGATGGGGATCAAGTCAGGTGAAAGGCATAACATTAAAGAAATTAAGTTTATCACCATCAAGAAGAAGAAGAAATTATTTTAGAGCATGTTACTGTTACTGTTTTTAGTGAAAGTAGAAATAAGGCAAATTACATGGTGGGTTGACTCCCCCAGCTGGCAGCTAAGCCCCCACCCAGCTGCTCGCTCACTCCCCCCGAGCGGGATGGGGGTGAGCATTGGAAGGGCAAAGTGAGAAAAACTCACGGGTCAAGACAAAGACAGTTTAGTAAGTGAAGCAAAACCGCGTGCGCAAGTAAAGCAGAATAAGGAATTCATATCCGTTTGCTTTCCTTCCTCTGCCTTTGCTGAGGGGACTGAATAGCCTCCTCTTTTTATAACAGATAGAATGGTTTGGGTTGGAAGGGACCTTAAAGATCATCTAGTTCCAACCCCCCCAACATGGGCAGGGAAAGGGGGACCCGTCCCTGGGTGGGCTCGAACCACCAACCTTTCGGTTAACAGCCGAACGCGCTAACCGATTGCGCCACAGAGACTCCCCAAGAGCTGGATAGTGCTTCCCATCGGCAGGCGGATGTTTGGCCGTTTCCAGGGAAGCAGAGTTTTGTCACAAATAACGGTGACCTGGGAAGAGAAACCCCATAACCCTGAATGTCCACCCTTCATCCTTCTTTCCCTGAGCACCGGACCTCCCCTCCCATGGCATTTCTGGTAGCAGTCCTGCCTCACTCCCTGCCCACTGCAGACCACCCATCTGCGATACCAAGGTGGGCACCAAGGGAGCTACTCCTGGAGCCTCGCACAAGCGCTCAGACCTCAAAGAGCACAGAGGTGCCTTGGGGAGGTCCACCCCTCACCAAGGTGCGCTGCCTCAACTGGTGTTTTTAGGATGCATGAATGGTGACTAGGGAATGACTATGGATGACTAGTTCCTCCCTGAGGATGAGATGGAAAGCCTTGAGAGCTGCTTAGCTTCTCAGTTAGTGATTAGGTAGTGATCGGCATTGAGTAGGGATGCAAGAGAGGGTGGAGGGAACTCAGCAAGAAGCAAGGTGGTGGTTGAGGGCTTTAGCAAATCCTTCCAACCATGTGTGAGCCCAGAAATGGAAAGCCGTTGATGCCTGTGGGTGGAGGAGCAGTCGGTCTGCCCTGGGAATGTGGCTGAAGGCCCCTGCCCAAAGGAGAGGTTTCCAACCTGTGTGCGTGCCTCAGGCTGGGAGATGGGGAATGCCCTCTGCTGTGGGGTGGCTAGACAGTGCTCAGCATGCCCCATGAGCTGACCTTCCTCTCTTCCTTTTCTTCACTCCGCGTACCTGGATGGACCTCAGGAAGCCTTTCGCTTCTTAGAGGCTGGTTCTTCTTCCAGTATCTGCAGTTCAGGAACTTGGCACCAGAGGGCTCATTAACATGCAAAATGCTCTAACAAGCCAAGTCTCCCTGCATAATTCTCCCTAATTCTTCAAGTCTTGTGTGGCTGATTTGAGAGATTCCAGGAGTGTAGCCAAACTGAGAAGATTTCAGTAATAAATAACAATAAAACAGGATTTCTTCTTCTACCAGTTTGCTTTATTTTTCTGCTTACTGAACAAGTGATATCAGCCGTCCCCAATTCCTATTGATCTGAAGTGTCTCCTGATGAAGTCGGAACATGTAGGAAAAGTAAGATCCTTTCTGTATGACACTGTATGGGCAACCTCTACCCCCCACACACCTCCCACACACCTTGCCACTTCTATCATCAGCCACCTAGGACTTGCATCACGCTTTCTCAAATCTAAGCTTTTTCCACTAAATTCTGCAGCTGAAGGTGCATTTGCACCAGTTCCCACCTGTTTTATTTGGAGAACCATCTGCACACAGTCACAGAAGGATGGTTCTTACCTGCCAAGAAAAAAAAAAAGGAAAAGAAAGGGATAGTTCAATAAAAATAAAACACGTTCCTCAGCTGCATATGAAGTCCAAGTTGCCTCCACTGAAGTCCACTTTCCACAGTGGGTAGCCTTAGAGGAAAACCTTCAGCGAGATACATAGGAAGGGACGCATAGGAACATAACTAAGGATTTGGCTAAAGGGACCATCAGGCAGGCTGCAGAAGGTTGAGAAGGGGTCAGTTTATGCAGGATGTGGAAAGATGTGAGAGAGTAGTGAGAGTCAGTGCAGAGGAAAATCAATATTTCTTCTCCTGAACGTAGTATACGGGCTGGAAATGTCCACGTTGGCATCATGGCATCATGACACCCACATTAACTGTGGTGATTTACATGTATGGGACTTTATTTATAAAGGACCCCATCCATGGGTCAGTGACTTGAGACACCACAGCTGTGAGCTGTGACTGCCTTGGGCAGAACTTGTCCTCGCTCCCTGCTTGGTGATGGCACTAACGAGCTATCTGTCAGGCAAATGTGGGCACCAAGTGAGCTCCACCCACCCGAGCCTTGCACAAGGACCTGGATTCAAGGAGGACAGATGTGCCTGAGGGAGGCCTTCCCCTCACGTAGAATTCTTTCCTAAATTGGTATTTTGGGATCCATGAATGCTGAATGGAGAGACGTGGCCATTTCTGGAAGGGGGGATGGAAAGCCCTGCTGGGAAACCTGGCTGCTATCTGTGCAGGTCCAGGGAATCACCCTCCACATGTTGTTCAGGAAGCTGTCCCGAACCAGATACTAACCCTGAGAGTACGGGGTACTTTTCACCCAGGGACACAACCTTTCCTTTTTGCTCTTCCCAGGAAGTTCTCAGTCCAGAACATTGGCTTTCCTCATTGGTCTCCAATGGCACTTGATTTTTATTACTACTGGCATGACCCATCCATCTAGAAGTTGCATTTAGGCAGTCTTGCTCATCCTGTGGGAATCATCATGTAGACATCATAACAGCTTTTCACAGAATCACAGAGCTGCTGGCCCAGGAACATATCCAGAAGACTTTTAAATGTCTCCAAGGGTGAAGACTCCACAACCTCGCTGGGAAACCTGTGCTAGTGCTTGGACACTCTCACAGTAAAAAAAAAGTGTTTCTTGATGTTCATAGGGACCCTCCTGTGTTTCAGCTTGTGCCCATTGCCTCTGGACCTGTCAGTGGGCACCATGAAAAGAGCCTGGCTCCATCCTTTTTGAACCTTGCCTTCAGGTATTTATATACATTGATACGATGCCCCCTGAGCCTTCTCTTCCCCAGGCTGAACAGACCCAGCTCTCCGGGCTTCTCATAGGAGAGATGCTCCAGTCCCTTCATCATCTTCGTGTCCCTTTGTTGTGTCTCTCCAGTATGTCCATGTCTCTCTTGTACCGAGGAGCACAGAACTGGACCCAGTGCTCCAGCTGTGGCCTCACCAGTGCCAAGGAGAGGGGAAGGATCACCTCCCTCGACCTGCTGGCAGTATTTGTCTAATACAGCCCAGGATAGCGTTCACCTTCTTTCCCACAAGGGCACATCGCTGGTTCATGTTCAACTTGGTGTCCACCAGGACACCCAGGGCCTTTTCTGCTAAGCTGCTTTCCAGCTGGGAGACCCCCAGCACATGGGGGTCCCCATGTGCATGGACCCCCAGTGCATGGGCTTGTTCCTCCCCAGGGGCAGGACTTTGCACTTCTCCTTGTTGAACTTCATGAGGTTCCTGTCAGCCCATTTCTCCAGCCTGTCGAGGTCCCTCTGGATGGCAACACACCCCTCTGGTGTATCAGCCACTCCTCCCAGTTTGGTGTCATCAGCAAACTGCTGAGGGTACACTCTGCTCCATCATCTGGATCATTCATGAAGATTTTGAGCAGGATTGGACCCAGTTATTGAGGGTACACTGCTAGTTAGTGGCTTCCAACGAGACTACATGTCACTGATCACCACTCTTTGGGCCTAGACTTTCAGCCACTTTTGAATCCACCTCACTGTCTGCTCATCCAGCCCAGACTTCAACAGCTTGTCCATGAGGATCTTACAGCAGACAGTGACAAAAGCATTGCAGAAATCAAGGCAGACAATAACCACTGCTCTCCTCTTGTCTACAAAGGCAATCATGTAATTGGAGAGGGTTATCAGGTCAATCAACAGTCCAGGTTGGAAAGGACCTTGAAATAATTTCTGGTCCAACCTTTCATGGGAAAGGGACCCTAGGTGAGATTAGCTGGCACCCTGTCCAACCACACCTTGAAAACCTCCAGTGATGGGAACTCGACCACGTCCTTGGGAGGTCGTTCCAACTCAATGATAGTTCTCACTCTAAACTTATGTCGAGGTGAAACTTCTGCCGGTGTAACTTGTATCCATTGCCCCTTATCTTCTCCATGGGCTCCTTGTGAAGAGAGAGCCTCTGTCCTCTTTGTAGACACCCTTTAAGTACCTTTAAGTTGGCCAAAGGAATGCCCCACCAGTCTCCAAGAAGGTGCCCCCAGATGCTGTCCTGTCTCTAAGAACTACTCCATCACAGCTTTCAGCTACCTGCACATGTCTGGGACCACTTCTGGCACCTCAAATGTCACCAGGTGTTTCATCTGAACAGCTCACTCCTGGCCTCCATCTCCATTAATTAGCAGGGCAGAGGAGACAAGCAGCTCACCTGCAGGTGCCCATTCTGTGCACACCTGAACTGAGGCAAGAGGAATCCCACCTCCTGAGGGTTTGTGGCAGGCATGGGGGGGAGCTGAGTCCCCTTCTAGCCCCAGGACGGCAAACCCAGAGTGAGATGCCTCGATTGACTCAGCTGAATCACTTCCCTCAGTTTGGATAAATTATGTCCCTCCTTGTAACCTTCCTGGTTTCCTACCTAATCCTGGGAAAACAGAAGTTGATTCGCATGCCCAGCTCTGTCTCTGATAGGAGAAATCCGCTGCTGGATATGTGTCTCTCCCCGGCTGAGGGAGGGAACATCAAGGATTGCTTCAGGCTGTGCCCAGCAGGTTCCCTGGAGCCCCAAGGACACCTTAGGGGAGCCCCGAGGGGGCAGAGCAAGTGGTGCCTTGGGCTGGTCCTCTGCTGCGGAGCTGGGCTGGGCTCCTGGGATGGAGGGAGCTCATGGCAAGCGGGCAGCGCTGCAGAGACAGCTCTGCCCAGGAGCAGGGCTGAGGGCACTGCCTGCGGGCAGCGAGGGGAGACAGACGAAACAGAGAGAGGTTAAAGGCAATGAGGAGAGGGAGGGTGCTGAGAGCTCACTGGAGGAGAAATCTTCAAAGACCTCTACGTGGTAAGCCTGTGGGTGCAGAACAGTGAAGCTGCGGTTCCTGGAGGGATCTCCTAAAGCTGGCACATCCAGCAGCTTCTGGGATCACCAGGAGGACTTGCAGAGTTTCTCGAGTGCAGAGGCAGAGGACGGGCTCCCGAGCAGGGCTTCCCTGCCGCACCCTCGGAGGGACAGGGTGTCACAGCTCTCTTTTCCCAGGGCTGGCTGCAGGGGTGTGCAGCTAAGTATATACCCAGGGCTGTCCTTGCGAGCAGGGTCCCTACCCCCCAGGGGCTGTGTGCTGGGGCAGGGACTCTGCCGCCTGCCGGGGTCAGCACTCAGCCTGCCCGGGGAGCTCCCCACAGTGCGGTGATGAGAAGCTGGGGGTGGAAGGAGCGGCCTCCGGCAGGGCAGGGTCCTTCTGCTGTCGAGAGGATAATGCGTGGGTGAGGGCTGCTCACAGCTCCACATCACCCCCAGGACATTTCCTGGGGGACTTTTCAAGAGGACGGTCAAAGGAGGGATTACCATAAAGGTAAAGGGTTTTGCAGGTCTGGGGTCTTTTTTAGTTTCCTACTGTTGGGGGGTGGGGGGAGAGGAAGAAATGGAAAAGGAGCTCTCGAGTTTGAACAAGTCACTGAGACTCCTGGACTGTAACTCTGAGGGATCAGTAGGTCTGCTAGGAGCCTCCTAAAGTGCCTTCAGCCACTCTGCCTATGGGCAGCACCAACATCACCTTCGCTGGACCCATCAGGGTTGTTCTGACCTGCCCCTTTCCACCTGTGGGCATGAACGTGTGCCCAGCCAGTGCCCTGCAAACAGGCAAGTTTCTGTAGAGCTAAGATGAGTGCACAGAGCCTGGGATGGGGGCTGTGAGCACTGGCAGGGAAAAGACATGGGACAGGGAAACACCTCCCCGGAGGAAAATCTCCAGGCAGCAGGTGTACGATAAGGGAATGAGAGGAAACTAAAACCAGAAATGTTGTGGGAGGGAAAATTCGGAAAACTCCGTATCATCCCCTCCAACGCAGACCCCTTCCTCTGAGCAAGCCCCCTTGCCTCCTCTCCCACCCAGGGCTCTGCCCTCCGGGCTGTGAGGTCCAAAGCACGAACCACCTCCTCTACAGCCAGAGCTCCAGCAGAGCCGTGGTGCAGCTCTCCAGCACCTTGCCCATTTCCCTCTGAAGTGCACAAAGGCTGAGAGCAGCTGCCCAGCTATGTTGATGTAAGAGGACATTGAGGGGCTGGAGCATGTCCAGAGAAGGGCTACGAAGCTGGTGAAGGGTCTGGAGAACAAGTCTTATGAGGAGCAGCTGAGGGAACTGGGACTGATTAGTGTGGGAAAGGAGGCTGAGGGGAGACCTTATTGCTCTCTACAACTACCTGAAAGGAGGTTGTAGTGAGGTGGGGGTTGGTCTCTTCTGCCAAGTAGTGATAGGACGAGAGGAAATGGCCTCAAGTTGCACCAAGGGAGGTTTAGATTGGACATTAGGAAAAATTTCTTTCCTGAAAGAGTGGTCAGGCCTTGGAACAGGCTGCCCAGGGAAGTGGTGGAGTCACCATCCCTGGAAGTATTTAAAAGACGTGGAGATGAGGCCCTTAGGGACATGGTTTAGTGGGCATGGTGGTGTTGGGTTGACGGTTGGACACGATGATCTTAGAGGTCTTTTCCAGCCTTAATGATTCTATGATTCTATGTCATCCCTTAATGAGATACCATCATTAGGACACTTGTCTATCTCCTTGAGGTGTCCTTCCAAGCTGTGAGCTGCCCTCCAGGATGCAGATCTCCCCATAGCACCTTTGTGTTATCTGAAAGCCCCATGGAGAAGTGCAGAGATGCTATGACTGAAGAAATGCTGTTGGGTTGGTCAACGTGGTCAACGGCGCAATGTCCAGATGGAGGTCGGTGATAAGTGGTGTCCCGCAGGGGTCCATACTGGGACCAGTACTATTTAATATCTTCATCAATGACATAGACAGTGGGATCGAGTGCACTCTCAGCAAGTTTGCAGATGACACCAAGCTGAGTGGTGCAGTTGACATGCTTGAGGGACGGGATGCCATCCAGAGGGACCTGGACAACCTCGAGAAGTGGGCCCGTGTGAATCTCATGAGGTTCAACAAGGCCAAGTGCAGGGTCCTGATCTGGGTCGGGGCAACCCCCGGTATCAATACAGGCTGGGGGATGAAGGAATTGAGAGCAGCCCCGCCGAGAAGGACTTGGGGGGACGAAAAGCTGGACATGGGCTGACAATGTGCGCTCGCAGCCCAGGCGGCCAACTGTATCCCGGGCTGCATCAAAAGCAGCGTGGCCAGCGGGTCGAGGGAGGTGATTCTGCCCCTCTACTCTGCTCTGGTGAGACCAAACCTGCAATACTGCATCCAGCTCTGGAGCCCTCAGCACAGGAAAGACATGGACCTGTTGGAGCGGGTCCAGAGGAGCCCACGGAAGTGTTCAGGGGGATGGAACACCTCTCCTATGAGGAAAGGCTGAGAGAGTTGGGGTTGTTCAGCCTGGAGAAGAGAAGGCTTCGGGGAGACCTTTCAGTACTTAAAGGGGCTTATAAGAAAGATGGCGGCAAACTTTTTGGCAGGGCCTGTTGTGACAGGACAAGGGGGAATGGTTTTAAACTAAAAGAGGGGAGATTTAGACTAGATATAAGGAAGAAATCTTTTACAATGAGGGTGGTGAAACACTGGCACAGGTTGCCCAGAGAGGTGGTAGATGCCCCATCCCTGGAAACATTCAAGGTCAGGTTGGACGGGGCTCTGAGCAACCTGATCGAGTTGAGGATGTCCCTGCCCACGGCAGGGAGGTTGGACTAGATGGCCTTTAAAGGTCCCTTCCAACCCAAACTATTCTATGATTCTATGAAATGAGCCACGTGTATCCTTGGCTAGAAGTGGGGTGCTGAGACCTTGAGAAGATGTGAGACGTTTAGTGGTCTGCAGTGAATCCCTCAGCTCTCAGCACGGTCTGGTGGCTTTTCAGAGAAGCATGAGAGTGTGATCTCCCCGCCATCTCAGGTCTGGCACCTGCCCCTACCATTCCCATAAGCCCACTGCTACAGAGCAGGGCTGACTCCTGGGCAGCCAGTCAGTAGAGGCTCTGCTCCTCATGGCACACTCAGCCGGCACCAACCAGAGCTCCAGCCATGGAACTGAAGGAAGGTCTCCTGGAAAAGGCAAAAGGATTGAGTGTAGCAGGAGGTGGATCCATGAGAAATTCCTTTGATTTTCTCCATAAATTCTCACTGCCTTTTTTCTCTTGAACAGGTCCCCTTGCCCAGAGGCAGCAAATATCCAACAGCAGCTCCATCACCCAGTTCCTCCTCCTGGCGTTCGCAGACACGCGGGAGCTGCAGCTCTTGCACTTCTGGCTTTTCCTGGGCATCTACCTGGCTGCCCTCCTGGGCAACGGCCTCATCATCACCGCCATAGCCTGCGACCACCGCCTGCACACCCCCATGTACTTCTTCCTCCTCAACCTCTCCATCCTCGACCTGGGCTCCATCTCCACCACTGTCCCCAAATCCATGGCCAATTCCCTTTGGGACAGCAGGGCCATTTCCTATGCAGGATGTGTTGCCCAGGTCTTTTTCTTTCTCTTCTTGATTGGAGGGGAATATTTTCTTCTCACCATCATGGCCTATGACCGCTACGTTGCCATCTGCAACCCCCTGCACTACGGGACCCTCCTGGGCAGCAGAGCTTGTGTCCACATGGCAGCAGCGGCCTGGGGCAGTGGTTTCCTCTACGCCATGCTGCACACTGCCAATACCTTTTCACTACCCCTCTGCCAAGGCAATGCCATAAACCAGTTCTTCTGTGAAATCCCCCAGATCCTCAAGCTCTCCTGCTCAGGCTCCTACCTGAGGGAAGCTGGGCTTCTTGTAGTTAGCGTCTCTCTTGCTTTTGGGTGTTTTGTTTTCATTGTTCTATCCTATGTGCAGATCTTCAGGGCTGTGCTGAGGATCCCCTCCAAGCAGGGACGGCACAAAGCCTTCTCCACGTGCCTCCCTCACCTGGCCGTGGTCTCACTGTTTATCAGCACTGGTATGTTCACCTACCTGAAGCCCCCCTCCATCTCCTCGCCAGTTCTGGACCTGGTGGTGGCAGTTCTGTACTCGGTGGTGCCCCCAGCAGTGAACCCCCTCATCTACAGCATGAGGAACCAGGAGCTCAAAGACACACTGAAGACCCTGATTCAATCACTTGTCTTTCAGCAACAATAAGCTGCCCGTGTCTCTTCACAAGGCTTTCCTGTTCATCTCAGGAACATCCTCTGCTTTTGGCATTTGGTTTGTGATAATCATGGTTGTCCAGGAATGTCTGCATCCACTCTGCTTCTCCAGAGGCATGAACCCAGTCTGTCTGACCCAGAGTCCTTTCTACATGTTTCTGGCATGTTGCTCCAGCTGGTCTCCTGTGTTGCATCTCTGTAATAAAAGGGGATTTTCTTAGTGCCAGTGTCTGGAGGTTGGACTCTTCTTCCAAAGCTGAAGTCAAGAACAGGCTGAAGAGGTTGCCCCTGCAAGGCTGTGTTTCTGTTCTTGGGTTCTCCATGGGCTCAGGGGAGGAGGGAATGGGGCCATGTGTTGGGGAAGGAGGTCTGGGCTGAGCTTTCACATGTGGGTGACCACTGCGCCTGGAGATGTTGAATGATAGAAGGGATCTGCCTGGGACTGTCTGCCCGTGGCTTTCAGGCACCACAGCCTGGTCGCTCTGTGGATCAGCTCCACCAGCTCGGGGCTCTGCGGGGGGCACGGGGAGGGGGCAGGAGTGGCCGGCCAGACCAGCACAGACACATTCCCATGGGTATAGGTCCTCTGGGGCAGGGATGTCCCTGGAGAAGAGCAGAGGAGAAGCTCTGTGCTTCCAGGGGGGAAATAAATGACCAAGAGAAACCTATTTCTGCATGCACCAAGTCGGGGCAGGCTGATCTTTTGCTGGCAAGATGAGAAGAGCTGAGAAGTTCTGGGCCAGGCTGGAAAGTGCCTGGAAGAGGACAACACCAAAGTTAGCTGAGCTGTGTGACCATGCAGAGTGAGGACTCGCATCAGGGGATTTGTGGTGTAGAGCCACGGCTTGTGGAAGGGCTTCGAGACATGCAGGCACAGGAGAGAGGAGGCCGGTCTGGAGCAATATTTGCAGCTCCGTTGCTTGGCCATCCAACGGAAAGGGTGGTGATGGGGCCACGAAGCAGTGTCCATAGGGTGGCAGCAAAGACAGGTACAAACAAGGAATTTATGTGCATTGCCTTGATTGTGTGGGTATGATTTTGGGAAAGGCAAAGCTCACCTGGGGTTGGTTGCAAGGAAAGTCAAGAGCAAAAAGAAGAGCTTTGATTGCCCATTACAGACCAAGGCTGAACAAGGAAAACGCAGGGCTGCTGCTGCATGGGGAGGGTGATTTAATAACAGCAGGCACAGATGGGGCTGAGGGACTCAATGCTGCCTTTGCCTTAGTCTTCACTGAAAAGATCTCCAGGACTCTCTGTGCTTAGGGAAAGGTCTCAAGGAGCAGGCGAGCATGTATTGGCAGGAACCTCATGAAATCCCACAAGGACAAATGCCAGTTTCTGCCCCTGCAATGGACTAACCCTGGCCATGGCACAGGCCGGGGGCTGCTGGGCTGGGAGCAAACCTGCAGAGAAGATCTTGGTGGTCAGCAATCTGGACAGGAGGCAGCCATGTGCCCTGAAGCAAGGGAGTCCAACAACATCCTGGGCTGTATGACCCGGAGCATGGCCAGGGGATTGAGGGAAAGGATTAGCCAGAATACTGCATCCATATTTCAGATCCCCCATCCAGGAAAGATGTCAGCATGCTGGAGCGGGGTCAGCAAAGGGCCCCCAAGATGGTCAGGGACTGGAGCACTTGGCCTGTGAGGAGAGGCCAAGTGGCCAAGAGGCCAAGAAGGGAAGGCTTAGGGGGACCTCATCAGGTTGTACAGTCTCTGGGAGGTTTTCAAACTACAACTGGTTCAAGCTCAAGCTGAAACACCTGGGTACTTTTAGTAATATGGCAATGTTTTTCCACTGTGCTATAATGGGAATTTCCAGGAAGTGCATTAATCATAGGAGAAGAAATATTGATCTCCCTCTGTACTTGCATTGCCACTGCTCTGTCTTTTACACTGTGTTTTTAATCTTCCTCACCTTTCAGTGTTCCCATCTCTCCTGATTAAATGACCATGTCTAAGGACATCTTTTCAGCAGACTATCTGGACATACGCCCTTCCCATGGCTCTCCAGATTTCCCCCTCCCCTTACTCTTTGATCATTCACATGCCTCCAAACTATCTGGTGGCTGCTTTGAGCTTCAGGGAGTTAGACACTTGCCGCATCTCTGAGAAGTCTAATTAACTCAAGTCAACTGCTTAATTATGTTTATATCTATCCTTTCCCAGCTCCCTGCCTAAAACAGTTCTTGTACAGGTATCCCTTGTGGAAGGTGGACCTCATTAGATGCAGCTTGGACTTGGCATACAGTTGAGAAGAGTGTTTTCAAGCTTATTAAATCGCATCATGTGTAACTGTTGTTTTTTGGCAGTGAGGAGAAGTCCTCCTGTGCGTGTGTGCAGCCACTTCTCTGAGGAAAGCGGGTGGGAATTGGTGCCAAGGAGCTGTAACATCCAGCCTTCAGTGGAGAAGTCTGATGTGAGGACAAGTGATGCAAGGCCCAGGGGGCCGAACAGAGAAATGGTGGGGGTGGGGGGCGAGCAGCAAGGTTGTCCATAGAGTGCCCGGCCTCAAGGCACTGCTTTTCCTACCCGCCCATATCTGCTTAGGTCACCCTCTGGATCAATATCAATTGGAGAATGCTGCTATCACTTCTTCAGCAAACTGAAAAATAATTTTTAAAAAAGCCTTTAAAATGCAAACCTCCTTTTTTTATTAAGTACTCATTGAAATCTTCCTCTTTAACTATTGACCTGAAACCTCTCCAATTAGCTGTAGAAGTCTTGAAGACTTGAAGAAAATTGTGGGAAGAGACAACTCACATGAGGGATTTCTGCCTTGTAATGAGCCCCATGGTGTGTTTGGTGCCGAGTCCGTGGACTTGCAATGCTGAGAGGAGATTGCACAAACTGCTCAAGGAGTCAGAGTCAGAAGTAAACGCCGAAGTTTCGTGGAGTATTAATGGGCCCCACTGAGGGCCATTACCAACACAGCCTCCGCAAGGACTCGTTAGAGCAGAAAACTGGAGGCAGTGATGAGAGGCAGGCAAAGGCAAAGTGCTGGTGGCTCTGATGCTGAGTAAAGTTTTGATGTGTTTTACGAAGCAGGAAGGACAAGCCCGGACCCCAGTGCCTGGGAAGGGAGCTCCTGTCCATCACGCGTGGCTCAAGGCTCTCCCTGGGGCAGTGGGATGTGGGGTGTGCGATGCTGAGTGAAGGACAACAGTATGACACCTCCCACCCCCCTCGGGGGATGCAAAGAGGAAATGAGGCCCCGGTGCCATGAGGACAATGTGGGTCCTCATAGACCTCGGTGGCAGAGACGACGGCCATAGACAAGGAGACAAAGGCCTCAGTTCTGTTGGCGCCTTTCAGCCTTGCCAGCACCCTTGGCCATCTCCACCATCGGCTGTCCTATGCTGTGCCACGACTGTGCCCGGTTCCCTGCACACTGTAGGCATCTCACCCACTTCCTCGCCTTCTTCTCACCCTGGCATGTCCCTGCTGATGTCTCTCCGTCCTCTCTGGCTGTTCCTTGAAACCATGGGCTAATCCAGACTCCCTCTGAGTGTCCTGTTGCACCACAGCACTACCCTCAGAGTGGTACTTCTGTCTCCTCATGTCCAGTCTGTACCTCCCTATCTGCAGTTTATGATGGTTTTCCTTTCTCGTGCTTTTTCCTACTGCCAAAAAATGTGCCATCGTTACTGAAACAACTTTCAAGCTGTCTCGAGCTCCTACTATACTTTCCTGAGCCTCCACTTCACCAGGCCAAAGCAGCCCACGTCTCTTAGCCTCTCCACACACAGCCCTTGACCCTGCCTTAGCTGACCTCTGGGTCCTTTCCAGCTCCTCCCCACTCCTCCAGAACAGGGAGCCCCACTTGAGGCCACACTATTGCAGATGTGGCCACACCAGCGCTGAATCAAGGTGGAGATTACTCCCCTTGCCTGGGTGGCCACGCTCCTCCCAGTGCAGCCCAATATGCACAGGACCATACTCGCGTTTAGCACTACTGGCTCCGATGGCATCCCTCGTAACGCTCAGACCCTTCTCCTCGAGCTTGCTCCTACCCAGTCAGGTCTGAGCCTGCCTTGATGAGGACATACTAGTTAAATGACATTGCAAGCCAAGATCGGTATTGCCATGGTGACCATCCCAGAAATACCAAATGAGGGTACAAAGCAGGCAAAACCAGGGCCGATGAGGAAAGGTTAAACAGGGGTGGGCTGTTTGTATGGGAGGGCGTGAGGATGATCAAAGGGCAGAACCTGTGAGGAACAAAAGAGGGAAAAAGGAAATACAAGGTGAAGCCAAGGATAAGGTCATGGCTGTTTGGGGGTATCTGCCAAGCAGCCCTTCACCTGAGAAAGATGACTGGAGCGGGACACAAAGCTGTAGCTGATCTGACCATACTTAGGTCTGAGTTATTTCCATGGTCACGGGGAACCTGAGTGCTCTCCCTACCATCATCAAGGGAATGGGCAGCATGGGCAACTAACAGGAGGAGCTGGAAGCTATTGTGCAACAGGAAAACTATGATATAGTTGCCATCAGGGAAACATGGTGGGATGACTCGCACAACTGGAGTGCTGCAATGGATGGCTATAAACTCTTCAGAAGGGATAGGCAAGGAAGGAGAGGCGGTGTGGTAGCCCTGTATGTCAGGAGTGTTTTGATTGTCTAGAGCTTAATGATGGTGACGATAGGATTGAGTGTTTATGGGTAAGAATCAGGGGAAGGCCAACAAGGCAAATATATGGTGGGAGTCTGTTATAGACCACCCAACCAGGATGAAGAGGCAGACAAAATATTCTATAAGTAGCTGGGATAAGTCTCACAATCGCTAGCCCTTGTTCTTGGCGGGGACTTCAACTTACCAGATGTCTGCTGGAAATACAATACAGCGGAGAGGAAACAGTCTAGGAGGTTCCTGGAGTGTGTGGAAGAGAACTTCCTGACACCGCTGGTGAGGGAGCCGACTAGGGAAGGGGCCCCGCCGGACCTGTTGTTTGCGAACAGAGAAGGACTCGTGGATGATGTGATGGTTGGAGGCCGTCTCAGGCACAGCGATCACAAAATGATAGGGTTTTCAATTCTTGGAGAAGTAAGGAGGGGGGTCAGCAGAACTGCCACCTTGGACTTCCAGAGGGCAGACTTTGGCCTGTTTAGGAGATTGGTTGACAGAGTCCCTTGGGAAGCAGTCCTGAAGGGCAAAGGAGTCCAGGAAGGCTGGGCATTCTTCAGGAAGGAAGTCTTAAAGGCGCAGGAGCGGGCTGTCCCCATGTGCCAAAAGATGAGCCAGCGGGGAAGACGACTGGCCTGGCTGAACAGAGAGCTTTGGCTGGAACTCAGGAAAAAAAGGAGAGCTTATGACCTTTAGAAGAAGGGGCAGGCAACTCAGAGATGTCATGAGGTTATGCAGGCAGAAAATTAGAAGGGCCAAAGCCCAACTAGAACTTAATCTGGCACTTAATCCGGGTACTGCTGTAAAGGACAATAAAAAATGTTTCTATAAATACATTAGCAACAAAAGGAGAGCTAAGGAGAATCTCCATCCTTTATTGGATGCAGGGGGAAACACAGTGACAACAGCTGAGTAAAAGGCTGAGGTACTCAATGCCTTCTTTGCCTCAGTCTTTAACAGTCAGACCAGTTGTTCTCTAGGTACCCAGGTCCCGGAGCTGGAAGACAGGGACGGGGAGCAGAATGAAGCCCCCATAATCCAAGGGGAAATGGTAGCGACCTACTACACCACTTAGACACACACAAGTCTATGGGGCAGGATGGGATCCATCCAAGGGTACTGAGGGAGCTGGCAGAAGTGCTCACCAAGCCACTTTTAATCCTTTATCAGCAGTCCTGGCTAACCGGGGAGGTCCTAGTTGACTGGAGGTTACCAAATGTGATGCCCATCTACAAGAAGGGCCGGAAGGAGGATCTGGGGAACTACAGGCCTCTCAGTCTGACCTCAGTGCCGGGGAAGGTTATGGAGCAGATCATCTTGAGTGCCATCATGCGGCACGTACAGGACAACCAGGTGATCAGGCCCAATCTGCATGGGTTTATGAAAGGCAGGTCTTGCTTGACTAACCAGATCTCCTTCTATGACAAGGTGACTTGCTTAGTGGATGAGGGAAAGGCTGTGGATATGGTCTACCTGGACTTTAGCAAAGCCTTTGACACCGTTCATGTGGTGTATGATTGCACGGACTCTCACATAAGCATGCGCAGAATCCTTTATTGTTACAATACAGGAGAATATATCCTTTACCATAATGGGGAGGTCCCGCTGTCTCCCCCAATCATCACCCAATTCGTACCCCTTATTAACTAAGAAAAACAGTCTCTCTTCCTTTTGGCAAGGATCCACACGACTGCTCTCAGATCCGCTTATTCTCACGGTTAACCAGTCACACAATTCTCTTGATGTTTTCAGTTTCGTTGCAGAGAAGACAACTAAGGCAGGTGTTCAGGTCTTATCTCAGGCCTGTGTGCGCGTCTGCTAGTTCTCGGCGCACAGGCCAAAGTCCTGTCTTATCTTGGCCGAAACTCCCAAGTCCACAATTCTTCTCCACACGTTCAGTAGGCCGTGAGCCGTCCCTCACTACAAGAAGGACATGGAGGTGCTGGAGCGTGTCCAAAGAAGAGCAACAAAGCTGGTGAAGAGTTTAGAGCACAAGTCTCAGGCGGAACAGCTGAGGGAACTGGGGTTGTTTAGCCTGGAGAAAAGGAGGCTGAGGGGAGACCTCATCGCTCTCTACAACTACCTGAAAGGAGGTTGTAGCGAGGTGGGTGTTGGTCTCTTCCCAAGGAGCCAGTGATAGGACGAGAGGAAATGGCTTCAAGCTGTGCCAGGGGAGGGTTAGATTGGATCTTAGGAAAAATTTCTTCACTGAAAGCCTTGGAACAGGCTGCCCAGGGAAGCGGTTGAGTCACCATCCCTGGAGGTGTTTAAAAGACGTGTAGATGAGGCGCTTAGGGACATGGTTTAGTGGTGGAGTTGGCAGTGCTAGGTTAACGGTTGGACTCAATGATTTTAAAGGTCTTTTCCAACCTAAACGATTCTTACGATTCTGTGAAGAGCCCTGTAGCAGATGGAACACAGAATCCTTCAGGCTGGACCTCACCTCAGGAGGTCTCTAGCCCAATCTTCTGCTCACAGCAGGGTCAGCTATCAGGGCGCACCAGCTTGCATAGAACTTTATTAATTTGGGGCCTGAAAACCTCCAAAGATGGAGATGGTACCAGCTCTCTGGGAAGCCTTCTCCTTGCTCATTGGCTCTCATCCTCCCATCATGCACCACAGTGAAGAGCCTGACTCTTCTGGTTACCCTCTAGAAGATGTGAGAAGGCTGTTCTTCGGTCTCCCCAAAGCCTTCTTTTCTTCTGACTGAACAAATCCAGCTCTTTCAGCCTCCCACAGTGAGAAAGTTGACCTTATAAATGCATGCCTGAGATGTTTAAGGCTCTTCCAATCCTGTTGGATTTTCTTGGATCTGCAAAGGACTTCAGGGATGTGAGAATATCATCACCCTCCTGCCATGGCTTTCTTGTCATCATGATGTCATGCACAGGTGTTGCAGGCTGTGAGGAGGGCCCAAGCTAAACAAGTAGCCATTCACAATTAAACTTTGAACTCAAAATATTTCAGGCCCTAGAGCCAACATCACACCACTAGGAGAGGCTGGTGATGGGGGTGCCATGCTTGGTGCTAACCCACATGCACAGGTGGAATTCATGGCTCCAAAAACCGCTGTGACTCTCATCAGTGGTGACAGAAACACTGAATCATTCAGGTTGGAAGGGACCTTGGGAGGACCAACCTTCTTCTCACATCAGGATGAGCACTGAATTCCCACCAAGTTCCTCAGGGCTTTACCCAACAGTGTCCTGAAAACATTTTCGGGGGGCATCTGGAGGAATCCTCAAGAAAGCTGAAGGGGCCTTTTCCTGCCAGGTGAAGAGAGCCACAGGTTTCTGTAATTCCCAGTAAGCTGCTAGCAACCTCTAGCAGCTTCTAACAAACACTTTCTGCTGTCCTTGATCAAAAGATGCATTTTTGAGAGGCTGCAGAAACTTTTCCAGCCCTTGGACTGTTACTCCCTGCTGCTCTTCCATGTAGGCACCAACGACACAGCCAAACTTGGAACTACAGGCTGCTCAGCCTCATCTTGATCCATGGGAACATGATGGAGCAGCTAATCCTGGAAACCATTTCCAGGCACATGAACAACAAGAAAATCTTCAGGTCTAATTAGCATGGATTCACCAAGGGGAAGTCATGCTTGACTGACCTGATAACCCTCTCCAATTACATGATTGCCTTTGTAGACAAGAGGAGAGCAGTGGTTATTGTCTGCCTTGATTTCTGCAACGCTTTTGACACTGTCTGCCGTAAGATCCTCATGGACAAGCCGTTGAAGTCTGGGCTGGATGAGCAGACAGTGAGGTGGATTCAAAAGTGGCTGAAAGTCTAGGCCCAGAGAGCGGTGATCGGAACAACGGACAGATACACTGCGTCCTAGAAAGAGTGAAGAAAGGTGGAGAACATCACTGGTGGGAAACTGTCCTTGGATGGTCACCAGCATCAACTGGAGCTCTGAATGTGGTGTTACATCCAGTTGTAGTTTTGTTAGAATCATAGAATCACAGAAGTATTTAGGTTGGAAAAGACCCTTAAGATCATTCTGTCCAAACGTAAAACTAACACTGCCAACTCCACTACTAAACCATGTCCCTAAGCGCCTCATCTACACGTCTTTTAAATACCTCCAGGGATGGTGACTCCACCACTTCCCTGGGCAGCCTGTTCCAAGGCCTGACCACTCTTTCAGTAAAGAAATTTTTCCTAATGTCCAATCTAAACCTCCCTTGGCGCAACTTGAGGCCATTTCCTCTTGTCCTATCGCTGTTACTTGGGAGAAGAGACCAACACCCACCTCGCTACAACCTCCTTTCAGGTAGTTGTAGAGCCCAATGAGGTCTCCCCTCAGCCTCCTCTTCTCCAGGCTGAACACCCCCAGTTCCCTCAGCCGCTCCCCATCAGACTTGTGCTCCAGGCCCTTCTCCAGCTTCGTTGCCCTTCTCTGGACACGTTCCAGCACCTCAATGTCCTTCTTGGAGTGAGGGGCCCAGAACTGAACACAGGATTCGAGGTGCAGCCTCACCAGTGCCCAGTACAGGGGCACGATCACCTCCCTGCTCCTGCTGGCCACACTAGTTCTGATATAGGCCAGGATGCCGTTGGCCTTCTCGGCCACCTGGGCACACTGCCGGCTCATGTTCAGCTGGCTGTTGACCAGCACCCCCAGGTCCTTTTCCTCTGGGCAGCTTTCCAGCCACTCTTCCCCAAGCCTGTAGCGTTGCCTGGGGTTGTTGTGGCCGAAGTGCAGGACCTGGTATGACAGCCTAAGCGAGCCTTCTTTGAGCTCTCCCTATTAGGCAGCGTGGCTGCATGGCGGTGATCTCCCCTTGATGCCTCTCAAGGTTGCTCCTCGAGGCAGAGAGACCTCTTACCAACGGCAGATCTTTGGTAAGTGACTGATGATGCACATTGTATTATAGTGCACTAAGATTTTGTATTGGTAGTTTTGAATCATTGTTATATCCTTTGCCCAGTAATAGAGTGAACCTTGCCATTGGACTTTGTTAAGTCACACTTTTACAACATCATATTTCAAAAAAACCACTTTTGCTGATACCTTTGGCGGTGGTCCTTTAAGCGGCCTAAATCGCCCGCCCACAACAAATTGGCGTCACGGACAGGATTCTAAACTTGATCTGATCAGAGTCACCAAGATGGTCAGGGGAATGATGCTTATAAAGCACAAAAAGAGGCTGAGGGAAGTGGGTTTGCTCAGTCTTGGAAGGCAAAAGGCAGCCCTTAATGCCATCTTCACTTAGTGGAAGGTGCAGAGAAGCAGCGTGTGGAGCAGCGTGGATGTAGGCAGATGCACAGAGCCCTTACACTTCTCCGTGTGATTTGGAACAAACTTTGCTGTCTCAGTGAGATTCATCTCACCTGCCTCAAGCAACCACAGCACAAATGTCCCTGCCCACTGGCCCACCACTGCTGCCTTCCCAGATGTGGGAGGTACGTACCCTCAGGAAGAAGTCGAACAGGGCTGAGAGGAACCATGCTCATTTGCCTACACTGGGGCCAAGCAGGACCCTGTGGACCTCCTCTGCAGAAGCAAGGAATCCTAACTGGGAGGACATATCAGTAGATCAGCTCACCTTAGTCTGCCTCGGGGAGATATTTGGGTGCCCTCTCATTTCAGAAGCAAAGCCTGAAGACAACTCAACTCACACCACGTACCAGGTCTCCACGGCTTGGAGGGAACGCCTGCGAGCCCCAGGGGCAAGCGTGCGAGGAGGAGAGCAGTGCCGATGCAGGTCAACAGTTGGCTGAGGAACTGGTGTTGGCAAGAGGGGTTTGGGCTCCACAACCACGGGACCCTGTATGCAGCTCAGGGTCTGCCTGGGAGAGACGGGATCCACCTCACCAGAGGGGCAAAGGAATCTTTGTCCGTAGGCTGGTTGACCTTGTAAGGGGGCTTTAAACTAAGGAGGAGAGGGAGAGAGCATCCAGCAGCCCAGTGAGGGAGCGACAGACAGGGTCGGTGAGCAAAGGGTCTGGGGTGATGTGACGGGAAGGGGTCACAAAGCCAACAAAACAGACCCTAAGCAGGTCACCTGCAGCACTTGTGTGTAAGCAGGGAAGCGCCAACAGGGCACCACGATGGGAAAACCCCCAAACCCTCTCCAGGCCCTCAACAGGCTGGGGGGCCTCTCTGAAGTGTCTGCACATTAATGCCGGGGTATGGGGAATAAACAGGAGGAGTTAGAGGTCTGCGTGCAGTTGCAGGGCTACGGTCTTGTTGGGGTCACGGAGACGTGGTGGGATGGCTCCCGAGGCTGGGGTCTTGCAGTGGAGGGACGCAGGCTCTCGCGGTGTGGGGGCTCGGGAGGGAAAAGAGCACCGGCACAGCAGCATGGGGAGGAAAGAGCCTGGGCTTTGTCCTCAGGAGGTTCCCCAGGCCCTCGCTGGGTGAGCAGGGGCTGTGCTCTGCAGACCCCGCTCTGGCACAAGCAGACCTCTCCCGCAGGGATGGAGTGCCCACACTGCAGGAAAGGCGTTTCAGGGGCCAGTGCCACCGGGATGACGGCCTTGGACCGCCCCTCTGTAGGTAAAGAACTGAGAAACCTCTACACCTTCTCGTTACTGGAACGCTTAGTGTCCCTGCTTCTTCTCGTGGAGCAGCTGAGGATTGAGCTCCCTGTAGGGAGGAGGGAAACCCCTTTGTCCATGAGCGTGGTGGGTTGACCCCGGTGGGCAGCTGAGCCCCACACAGCTTGGGGAATGGGGGAGGGAACGGGAAGGGTGAAAATGAGACAACTGGTGGGTCGAGACCAAGAGAGTTTAATAGGTAAAACGAAAGCTGCGTGCGCAACCAAAGCGAAATAAGGAATTCATTCCCTACTGCCCATCGGCAGACAGATGCTCAGCCCCCTCCAGGAAAGCAGGGCTCCATCACACGTAACGGTGGCTTGGGAAGACAAACACCCTAACTCCAAACATCCCCCTGCCTCCTTCTATCCCCCAGTTTTTATTGCTTGAGCGCAGTGTCCTAGGGTCTGGGATATCGCTTTGGTCAGCGGGGGTCAGCTGTCCCGGCTGGGTCCCCTCCCAACTTCTTGCCCACCCCCCGCCCACTCGCTGGTGGATGAGAAACAGAAAAGGTCTTGATGCTGTGCAGGCGCTGTTCAGCCACAGCTCAAACAGGGGGGTGTCAGCAGCACTGGTTCGGTCACCAATCCAAAACACAGAACCCCACCGCCTGCTAGGAAGAACATTGACCCTCTCCCAGCCAAAACCAGTACGATGGGACACACACCTCCCGTGAACCCCCTACAGCCACCTCCTCCTCCAGAGACGGGTCAGGAAGGGGCACTTGGGGATCTTTTGGTCTGAAGAAAGGAAAGAGGGAGCAGCACTGAGAGGGCGTGAGCGAGCAGAGAGCACAACAGCCCTGTGGGGAGAACTTCCTCACAGGTTCAAAGTGAGGAGAGCCTTGCTAAGGCCCAGGGTGGGAATAGCTACTCCGCAGAGGATGGCTAAGTGGAGGTGGGGGGAGTGAGCGAGCGGCTGCGTGGTGTTTAGTTGCTGGCTGGCGTTGAACCACGACAGGGGTTAGAAAGGAAATCTTGGTAGTCTCCGAGTAGCAAATGCGATTCCCAAGTTAATCAGTATTGATACTGCGGTCTCCATCATCCTCTGGGCCGCCCTCACCCGCTCAGCTCTCTTGTACTGGTCTTGCTCACCTGGCGACAGAGAAACAGAGGTGTTGCAAGGGCAGGAGCTGAGCGCACAAGCCCCCAAGAGTGCTCTTGTCCCCCTCCCTCAAGCTTGGCCCTCTACAGGCAGTGGCATTTCTCCAGCCCAGAAGTTACTTTGCAGCTCTGTCAGGTAGAGGTCTATCTGGCGGATGCACTTGGCCAGGGTTTCTCTGCTTTGGAGGAACTCCTGCAGGACAGCAGCAGCCTGAGGACCACAGGTAGAAGAGGAGTCAAGAGGAGAAACGGCAGCTGGGGGGAAATGGTTTCTTGGGGGAAGGGGATGGGACATGGAGCCTCTCCCCTTGAAGGGGAGCTGCTCTTGGTCCTACCTTCACCCCCTTGCCAGGCAGTTCCCAGTATTTCTCCACCAGTGCCTGTTGGTCTCCTTGGAAGAGCTGGTAGCCCCCTGACACGCTGTAGTCCCCATCAGCGATTCGTCTCTCCATGTCTTGGCAGAGGTCCCTGAGAGCAGCCTCGCACTTGTCACGGGACGCCTGCTCGTTGTCCCTGCAGAACTTCACCTTGAGTGCCTGTACCTGGCGCTGTCCGGAAAGATGCGGGGGGAAGGCATCAGCCCAGGCGGAGCTGCATCCAGCGCTCTCATGCCGGGCACAAACCAAGCCAGGCCGACATGGAGGTTGGGTTCTCCGGTCTGTGGGGTAATCAGCCGGGAGGTGACCGATGGGGAGGGCGTTCTGTGCCCACGGACGTCTCTGGGCCAAGGGGCACGGGAGCAGAGAGCGTGAGAGGGCCCACGGGCTTCCCAAAACACAGGGGCAAGAACCACTCAGCAGGACAGGGGAAGCGTGGAAGGCTCCAGGCTTCCAGCCGGGGCAGAGACGCGTCTGGGCTGCAGCAGGAGAGGGGGCAGGGCTGAGCTCCGTCCCCATTGCAGCACAGCTTCGGAACCGCGGCAGGTTCGGGGACAACTGCCAGTCTGCAGCGCGTGAGAGCAGGCGTGGGCACCGAGGCCCCTCTGGAGAGGGCTCGGCAGCGTCCTCTGGCAGGGGGCAGGGAGACCCCTGCCCCCCAGGACCGTGCTCTTTCCCCAAAGCTGAGGGGGTGGTGGTGTCCCTGGGGAACCCCGGCTGGGCTGGGGACCACCTACTTGGAGCTCTGCCCGGAAAGGGCGGATGCCATCTTCAAATGCCCGTGCCACGAACAGCTCCAGCGCCTCCCGCGCGCACTGGGCGTGCAGCCCCAGTAGCTCCTGAAGGGTCTCCGTCGGCAGCTGCGCGCGCTGCTCCATCAGATCCCGGTACAACGCCACAGCCGCTTTCACTGCCGCTGCGTTCTCAGCCTCTGCCAGGGCCAGCGCCGCACTCTGCAGACACGGCACTGCCCCGCTCCGGATGGCCTCCACGTAGGTCGCTGCCAGCTTCCCCAGCACTGCCAAGGAGGACCAGGCATGAGAGAGCTGCAGCCTGAGCCAAACGCAGGCTCCCCTTCGGCCCTGGGTCCTGCCGTATCCCTGCTGCCTCCCTGCCGGACTCTTCCGGAACTTCTTTTCCTGACTCTTTCCCACCCCGCCTGCAACGTGCGGGAGCCCCAAATCCAGAGGCAGGGACGGCAGCCGGCAGAAAAGCTCTCCCTTTCCCCACCTGCCCCTCCGGCTCTGCACGTGGTCCTTCCCCAGGCACAGCCCCACCAGCTGCTGGCCACCCAGCCCTCTCGACAGCAGGACTCACGGCTCCCCGTTACGATGCGCCCGCCAGGGATGGCCTTGGCTGGAGACGTTTCCCAGACGTGGCTGCAGAGTTTCTCCACCTGCTGCTGGAACTCGGGGTTGATCCCATCGTCCGGAAGCTCCTCCAAGCGGACCAGGTCCCTCCTGCTGGCCGGCTGGTCAAAAACAAAGCACTTGCGAGCGGGAAAGAACCGGCGGATGCATTCCCGGAGCTCGTTGTAGCCTCGGGCCTCCGGGCTGCTGCCTGTGGGGAAGAGGAGACGGAGCAAGTCCACCGGGCTCGGGCTGTTGTTGAATTACACCGGAAGGCTGCTGTGTCCGGGGCTGAACGTCTCCGGCAGCACGGCACCGTTCCCTTACCGGCCTTTAACTCCAGGGCGTTCTCCAGGTATTCATCCTCAGTGATTTCCTTCCCATCCACCTCCAGCTGCAGTGTGAAATCCCGCACAGCCCAGACGAACGTCGGGAAGAAGCGGACAAGTTTTTCTGAATCCTCCAGCTCATCTTCACTCTTCTCGGCTGCTGCCTTCAACCTGACGTGCTCAGTCAGCTTCATCACATAGCTAGGGAGCTGGCTAAGGAAAGAGGGACCTCAGCTCTGAACGCAGGGGCATCGCCATCCTGCAACCGCTCAGCACTTCATGGGGAAGAGAGGAGACCCTGCGGGGACAGGGAACAGCCTGGAACCGCCAGAAGGAGGAGGGAGAAAAACCCTCAGCCCTGAGGTCCACGACGTGGCACTCCTCAGGACTCAGAGCACGTCACCGGGCACCACCAGAAGGTTCTGCAGCTGCTTGAGGAACTGGGATTTGTCAACCCCTAGCCCCCCACACAGGGAGAGGAGGCCATCCCTGGGGCCTCTGTCCCACCAAGGATACTGCAGCTGCTCCATGGCTTGCTGGTCAATGGTGCCTTTGCTGTTGTAGATCAGGGTGCTGGAGAGCAGGACGGATAGCACGAAGATCCATGTGTCGTTCTCGGTGTCGCCCTGCAACAACGACCCTTGGCGCTTATCAACAAGACTCCCTAAGCATGAGCAAAGCCCCAGATCCCCAGGCCCTGAATGCCCCCAACCCACGGGCCATGGCAAGATCAGGCTTTGGAGAGACCCGCCCCATGCCATCACCACGTCTTTCTGAAGCTGGGCTGATCCTCAGCTCCTAACTCTCAGGGTCCCACAGACCTCTACCAAAGTGCTCCCTCAGCTCCTCATTCCCGCTCTGCTGCTCTTTTCTAGAAAAGCGGAGGAATTTGGCAACTTGTCTACCCCGACCTCCTTCCCCATGGCCTCTTCCCACCATAGGCGGTGGGAACACCTGCACTCTGGTCACCATGGCTGGGCCCTCAAGAGCTTCCACAAAGTGCTGGGAACGCCCAAATGGAGCTTCTGCTTCCTCCACACCTTCTCCACGTCGCCCAGCCCTTCGGTGTCCAGCAGCACCAGGGTGCGTCCAGGCTGGCAGGGGTGAGGCACACACCACATCCAGATACCTTTGGTGTGGGGCTGCACGCTGGAGCCCAGGGAGAAACCTGTGGGGAGGACGCAAGGGCGGTAACTGCAGAGTGGGCAAACCCGGGTACCTTGGCCATGCAGGGCCGGGACCTCCCTCACCTTTCCTCTGGCCAGCCAGCCTGTTCATGAGGTAGGACTTGCCCGTGCGGTACGGCCCCGTGATGGCCACCACCACCACCGGCTGGGTGACCTCCGAGAGCACCTGCAGGGCCTCCTGCCGCACCACCAGCCCCTTCGTCCGCGTGTTCTCGATGAGGCAGACAGGCGCCGGCACGTGGATTTCGGACGCCATGGCTGGCAGCAAACGCAACCTGCAAAGGAGACGGAGAGACGGGCTGGTTAGCAAGGTGGGGACACCCCCCAGTCCCAGCAGGGACAGTCGTTAGCATCCTGCTTCCTTTTTCCAAGCAAATCGCGCTTTGCACCAAACTCCTTCCACCGCGCCTCCTCTTTTGGCCCCTCGCAAGCGCTGCTGTGAAGACAACGGTGACGCTCCCAAGAGGTGCACAGCCCCTTCCCCTTGGCCTTGCAACAGGAACAGCTCAGATTCTGACAGCCCAGTGGGAAAGTGGGAGTCCTCTGCAGTGTGTCCTCAACACCCGCTGGAAGTTTGCTGGGGGTGAACCATGCGAGAACGGGTGTGGGACATGGCAACGGCCTCCGGCAGGGCTGCGGGGCAAGAGGAATGACCGGAGAGCCGCAGCAGCGCTAAGGAAAGAGAGGTTGGGGGGTGAAATCGAAGCTTCGGGAGCTTCTTATTAATTTCTTCATTAATTTCTTATGCCCGACGCCATCAAACGCCCTCTCACCCCCCCTGTGCCCCGCACAGGGACACGCTTGTGCTGCCCTCGCAAGGCTCCCCTCCCTCCTCGCCTCCTCCCGTGCGGTGGTGGGTGACCCCCTCCCCACACTCCAGTGCTCAGCCCCCGCCCCTCCTCGCCTTCTGCCCCGATGGGGAGACTGCCAGCGGCAGGGGGGCTCTCACCGAATCCGGACCCTTCCCCTGCACAGCCCCAGCCATCGCCCGGCCCCTGCCAGGGTCCGCTAAACCCCACGGACGTGGAGGCAGCACAACGGCTCCTGCCGTGCCCACACCCAGGAGCTGCCCCACTGCAACCTCCCAGACACCCGGGGACTTGCTCCGGCAGCGAGGAGCTCCGACGGCACTGCCCGCTTCTGGGCTTGGAACCCTCTGGCAGGACCTCACAAGCCCTGCCCGCTTCCAGGAACAGCGAGGGGTCGCCCCTGGGGACAGGAGGCTGCCCCTCGTGCCACGGCGCTGCCAGCGCCGTGGGCAGGAGAGGAATGGTGAGGCCATAGGGTGCAAGCGCAGGCGAGTCCTAACTTGCACGCAGAGCCTCGGGGGTGAAGGCAGGCTCCAGCCACCCATTCCCCTTGCTCCATCCCAGAGCCCCAGCAGACCTTTGGACCTCTTCCTCCTCCCACCCGGCGGGGTCCCTGTCGCTGCCTGGGGTCAGGAGTCATTCCCAGCCCCAAAGCCCCGGGCTGCTCGCGTGGGGTGCGCAGGGGGGATTAGGGGAAGGGACTCACCGTCGTCTTCGTCACCCGCCCTGGGCTGCAACAGCTCTGCTGCAGCCGGGGTCCTGCCCTGCCGTTTATCCCGTGCCCTTGGCCCGCCCCTCTCCTCCTATTCCGGGAAACGAGGGTGTGTCAGAGAGCAAAAGTGAAAGTGGGGCTAGGAGGGAGCAGGAAACCCCATCGCTGGCCGGGGGTCTGGCCCTGGCCCGCAGCTGAGCACGGAGACTGGGGGCAGCTGACATAAGGACGGTTTAACCAGTGGAGGAACAAGAAGGGGCGGTGGGACACGGGGACCAGGCGCCCCGAGGAGCTGCGGGTGGCCCCGCGCTGGAAGCGCTTCGGGTCAGCTCGGAGGGGCTTTAGCAGCCTGGCCTGGTGCAGCACGTCCCTGCTCGCCACACGGGGGGTGGCCTCGATGATCTCTGAGGGTCCTGGCCGTTTGCCCACCCCCCGCCTGCTCGCTGCGGGGGGCAGAGGTGGAAAGAAGGCCCCGACCTTGTGCACGCACCGCTCAGCAGCAGCCAAAGCATTTGTGTGTTACCAACACCTTTCCAGCACCACGGGCTGGATGAAGACGGTTAACTCTGTCCCAGCCACGGGTGCTGTGCTGCGGTTCCCCCTTCCCTCTCGTATCCACCAGGTGGGTCCCTCACCTCCCCCCCCACCCCCCCAACATGACCCCCACGTCGCCCTGCCCCCCTTGGAGCATCCACTCACGTGCTTCCTCTTCTCCTCCACCCACGGACACGTCCCCGACACCCCGGCAGCCCTGCCGGGGCCCCTGCTGCTCTCCCACACGTGCGTCCCCCCAAAATGCCCCTCGTGGACGTGCCACCACCCCCACGAGCCTCTCCCCTGAGGGCCTGCCAAGAATTGCCCTGCTCGCCCCGAAGCCCCGGTGCCCCAGCACGCACACCCCCTCCCCGAGACCCCTCCTGCGGACACGCGCCGTGGTCCCCTCGCACCCACGGCCCTCGTGCCGCCCCCTCCCGAGGACGCGCACCGCTGACACGCGGGCATGCTCCTCAGCCTCCCCCCACGCACGCCCAGCCCCCATCTCCCACGGGCACCGCGCTGCCCCAGCATCCCCCCACGGACGTGCCCTGCACCCCATTTCCCTCACGGAGCCCTACCCCATCCCTCTTCCCCTCTCAAAAGGGGTGCCGCGGCCCCCTTGAAAAGACATCCCCTCCCCCACGGTGCGCCCACCCTCCCCTTGCAGAAACACCACGTCCCCCTTCCCCTCCCCTCCCCCTCCTCCGCAGGTCCCCGTGCCCCTTTCTCGCACCCAGGGGCAGGAACCACCCCCCGACGCACGGGCACCCCGTCCCCGTTTCCCCCCGCTCTCCCATCGAGGTGCCCGCTCCCCAGTGCCCCCACACAAGGGTGCCCTCCCGCGCCCAGACCCCAGCCCTCTGACCCACCCCACGGCTCCCCTGCGCCATCTCCAGGCTCGCTGCCAGCACCCAGCACCGACACGCTCATCCCACAGGCACCCCCGCGCCCGGGTCCCCTCGGGTGGCCCTGTCACCCCGGGTAGCCCAGCCCGCGCCCAAGGAGCCCTCCTGGCCGGCCGGTCCAGCTCGGCGTTTGCTGGTCAGCGCACACCGGGATTGGGGCGGGCACGGACGTTTGCCCCCGCGCGCCAGCACCGGGACGTGGGCTGTCACCCGTGGTCCCGCTCCAGACACGGGCGCTGAGCCCCTCGCTCGCACCAGTCCTTCCCAGCAGCTGGTTTTTGGGTCACGCACCATGCCCACCCCAACTGCTGGGGGCCGAGACCCCCACCTGCCCCGGTAGCTGCACTGAGAACCCCCCGCTCACGCCAGTGGCTGGTACTGGGACCCCACTTGCCCCAGTACCTGGCACTGGGACCCCACTCACCCCAGTAGCTGGCACTGGACCCCAATTTGCAACAGTAGCTGGTACCGGGATCTCCATTCACCCCAGTAGCGGGCACTGAGACTCCACTGGCTGCAGTAGCTGCTACTGGGATCCCCATTCGCTCCAGTAGCTGGTACTGGGATCCCCATTCGCTCCAGTAGCTGGCACTGGGACTCCACTGGCTCCAGTAGCTGGCACTGGGATCCCCGTTCACCCCAGTGGCTGGTACTGGGATCCCCATTAGCCCCAGTAGCTGGCACTGGGATCCCCATTCACCCCAGTGGCTGGCACTGGGATCCCCGTTCACCCCAGTGGCTGGTACTGGGATCCCCATTCACCCCAGTAGCTGGCACTGGGAGCCCCATTAGCCCCAGTAGCTGGTACTGGGATCCCCATTTGCTCCAGCAGCTGGCACTGGGATCCCCATTCAGCCCAGTAGCTGACACTGGGATTCGCATTAGCCCCAGTAGCTGGCACTGGGATCCCCATTAGCCCCAGTAGCTGGTACTGGGATTCGCATTAGCCCCAGCAGCTGGCACTGGATCCCCATTCACCCCAGTGGCTGGTACTGGGATCCCCATTTGCTCCAGTAGCTGGCACTGGATCCCCATTCACCCCAGTGGCTGGTACTGGGATCCCCATTAGCCCCAGTAGCTGGCACTGGGATCCCCATTCACCCCAGTAGCTGGCACTGGGACTCCACTGGCTCCAGTAGCTGGCACTGGGATCCCCATTCACCCCAGTAGCTGGCACTGGATCCCCATTCACCCCAGTAGATGGTACTGGGATCCCCATTAACTCTGCTAGCTGGTACTGGGATCCCCATTCACCCCAGTAGCTAGCACTTGGATCCCCATTCACCCCAGGAGCTGGCACTGGGATCCCCATTAACTCCACTAGTTGGCACTGGATCCCCATTCACCCCAGTGGCTGGCACTGGGATCCCCATTCGCTCCAGTAGCTGGCACGGGGATCCCCATTAGCCCCAGTAGCTGGCACTGGGATCCCCATTAGCCCCAGTAGCTGGTACTGGGATCCCCATTTGCTCCACTAGCTGGCACTGGATCCCCATTCAGCCCAGTAGCTGACACTGGGATTCGCATTAGCCCCAGTAGCTGGCACTGGGATCCCCATTCACCCCAGTGGCTGGTACTGGGATCCCCATTACCCCAGTAGCTGGCACTGGATCCCCATTCACCCCAGTGGCTAGTACTGGGATCCCCATTAGCCCCAGTAGCTGGCACTGGGATCCCCATTCACCCCAGTAGCTGGCACTGGGACTCCACTGGCTCCAGTAGCTGGCACTGGGATCCCCATTCACCCCAGTAGCTGGCACTGGATCCCCATTCACCCCAGTAGCTGGCACTGGGATCCCCATTCACCCCAGTAGCTGGTACTGGGATCCCCATTAGCTCCACTAGCTGGTACTGGGATCCCCATTCACCCCAGTAGCTGGCACTGGGATCCCCATTAACTCCACTAGTTGGCACTGGATCCCCATTCACCCCAGTGCCTGGCACTGGGATCCCCATTCACCCCAGTAGCTGGCACTGGGATCCCCATTAGCCCCAATAGCTGGCACTGGGATCCCCATTAGCTCCACTGGCTGGCACTGGGAACCCCATTCATCCCAGTAGCTGGCACTGGGATCCCCATTCACCCCAGTGGCTGGTACTGGGATCCCCATTCGCTCCAGTAGCTGGTACTGGGATCCCCATTAGCCCCAGTAGCTGGCACTGAGATCCCCATTAGCCCCAGTAGCAGGCACCCTTTCCAGCAGTGTTCAGGATCTCCCTCCAGACTTACGACCCCACCAGTTGCAAAGTCCAAGCTGGTCTTCCTGCGAGTGGCACCTGTAATTGCTTGTCAGTTAACGAGGCTGGGGCGGGTTGTTTCGTGTCACTGCTTTTGTTCGTGTTCCTCCCTTTCCTTCTCCCAACTCGTGCGAGGCCCTTAGCCGGGTCATTCAAAGAACAAACATCTCCGCGTGTCCCTACGCTGCTCGGTGCCTTCAGCAGCAAGGTCTCCCAGGCCTCTGTGATGTGTTGTGCTGCGTCTGGCAGGGACAGAGGTCATTTTCTCCAGAGAAGCTGCTACGGGGCGAGGGCTTGGATTTGTGCTGGAAACAGCGTTGGTCACACAGGGCTGTTTTCGTTCCTGCTGAGCAGGGCTTACAGACGGTCAAGACCTCTTCTGCTCCTCACCCCACCCCACCAGCGAGGAGGCTGGGGCTGCACAAGGAGCTGGGAGGGGACACGGCCGGGACAGCTGACCCCAGCTGACCAAGGGGACGTTCCAGACCATGAGACATCGTGCTCAGCATGTAAAGCTGGGGGAAGAAGGAGGAAAAGGGGACGTTCGGAGTGATGGGGGGCATATCGGTAGATCAGCTCACCTCATATTTGGGTGCCCTCTCATTTCAGAAGCAAAGCCTGAAGACAACTCAACTCACACCACGTACCAGGTCTCCACGCCTTGGAGGGAACGCCTGCGAGCCCCAGGGGCAAGCGTGCGAGGAGGAGAGCAGTGCCGATGCAGGTCAACAGTTGGCTGAGGAACTGGTGCTGGCAAGAGGGGTTGGGGCTCTACAACCATGGGACCCTGTATGCAGCTCAGGGTCTGCCTGGGAGAGACGGGATCCACCTCACCAGAGGGGCAAAGGAATCTTTGTCCGTAGGCTGGTTGACCTTGTAAGGGGGCTTTAAACGAAGGAGGAGAGGGAGAGAGCATCCAGCAGCCCAGTGAGGGAGCGACAGACAGGGTCGGTGAGCAAAGGGTCTGGGGTGATGTGACGGGAAGGGGTCACAAAGCCAACAAAACAGACCCTAAGCAGGTCACCTGCAGCACTTGTGTGTAAGCAGGGAAGCGCCAACAGGGCACCACGATGGGAAAACCCCCAAACCCTCTCCAGGCCCTCAACAGGCTGGGGGGCCTCTCTGAAGTGTCTGCACATTAATGCCGGGGTATGGGGAATAAACAGGAGGAGTTAGAGGTCTGCGTGCAGTTGCAGGGCTACGGTCTTGTTGGGGTCACGGAGACGTGGTGGGATGGCTCCCGAGGCTGGGGTCTTGCAGTGGAGGGACGCAGGCTCTCGCGGTGTGGGGGCTCGGGAGGGAAAAGAGCACCGGCACAGCAGCATGGGGAGGAAAGAGCCTGGGCTTTGTCCTCAGGAGGTTCCCCAGGCCCTCGCTGGGTGAGCAGGGGCTGTGCTCTGCAGACCCCGCTCTGGCACAAGCAGACCTCTCCCGCAGGGATGGAGTGCCCACACTGCAGGAAAGGCGTTTCAGGGGCCAGTGCCACCGGGATGACGGCCTTGGACCGCCCCTCTGTAGGTAAAGAACTGAGAAACCTCTACACCTTCTCGTTACTGGAACGCTTAGTGTCCCTGCTTCTTCTCGTGGAGCAGCTGAGGATTGAGCTCCCTGTAGGGAGGAGGGAAACCCCTTTGTCCATGAGCGTGGTGGGTTGACCCCGGTGGGCAGCTGAGCCCCACACAGCTTGGGGAATGGGGGAGGGAACGGGAAGGGTGAAAATGAGACAACTGGTGGGTCGAGACCAAGAGAGTTTAATAGGTAAAACGAAAGCTGCGTGCGCAACCAAAGCGAAATAAGGAATTCATTCCCTACTGCCCATCGGCAGACAGATGCTCAGCCCCCTCCAGGAAAGCAGGGCTCCATCACACGTAACGGTGGCTTGGGAAGACAAACACCCTAACTCCAAACATCCCCCTGCCTCCTTCTATCCCCCAGTTTTTATTGCTTGAGCGCAGTGTCCTAGGGTCTGGGATATCGCTTTGGTCAGCGGGGGTCAGCTGTCCCGGCTGGGTCCCCTCCCAACTTCTTGCCCACCCCCCGCCCACTCGCTGGTGGATGAGAAACAGAAAAGGTCTTGATGCTGTGCAGGCGCTGTTCAGCCACAGCTCAAACAGGGGGGTGTCAGCAGCACTGGTTCGGTCACCAATCCAAAACACAGAACCCCACCGGCTGCTAGGAAGAACATTGACCCTCTCCCAGCCAAAACCAGTACGATGGGACACACACCTCCCGTGAACCCTCTACAGCCACCTCCTCCTCCAGAGACGGGTCAGGAAGGGGCACTTGGGGATCTTTTGGTCTGAAGAAAGGAAAGAGGGAGCAGCACTGAGAGGGCGTGAGCGAGCAGAGAGCACAACAGCCCTGTGGGGAGAACTTCCTCACAGGTTCAAAGTGAGGAGAGCCTTGCTAAGGTCCAGGGTGGGAAGAGCTACTCCGCAGAGGATGGCTAAGTGGAGGGGGGGGAGTGAGCGAGCGGCTGTGTGGTGTTTAGTTGCTGGCTGGCGTTAAACCACGACAGGGCTTAGAAAGGAAATCTTGGTAGTCTCCGAGTAGCAACTGCGATTCCCAAGTTAATCAGTATCAATGCTGCGGTCTCCATCATCCTCCGGGCCGCCCTCACCCGCTCAGCTCTCTCGTACTGGTCTTGCTCACCTGGCGACAGAGAAACAGAGGTGTTGCAAGGGCAGGAGCTGAGCGCACAAGCCCCCAAGAGTGCTCTTGTCCCCCTCCCTCAAGCTTGGCCCTCTACAGGCAGTGGCATTTCTCCAGCCCAGAAGTTACTTTGCTGCTCTGTCAGGAAGAGGTCTGTCTTGAGGATGCACTTGGCCAGGGTTTCTCTGCTTTGGAGGAACTCCTGCAGGACAGCAGCAGCCTGAGGACCACCGGTAGAAGAGGAGTCAAGAGGAGAAACGGCAGCTGGGGGGAAATGGTTTCTTGGGGGAAGGGGATGGGACATGGAGCCTCTCCCCTTGAAGGGGAGCTGCTCTTGGTCCTACCTTCACCCCCTTGCCAGGCAGTTCCCAGTATTTCTCCACCAGTGCCTGTTGGTCTCCTTGGAAGAGCTGGTAACCCCCTGGCACGTTGTAGTCCCCATCAGCGATTCGTCTCTCCATGTCTTGGCAGAGGTCCCTGAGAGCAGCCTCGCACTTGTCACGGGACGCCTGCTCGTTGTCCCTGCAGAACTTCACCTTGAGTGCCTGTACCTGGCGCTGTCCGGAAAGATGCGGGGGGAAGGCATCAGCCCAGGCGGAGCTGCATCCACCGCTCTCATGCCAGGCACAAACCAAGCCAGGCCGACATGGAGGTTGGGTTCTCCGGTCTGTGGGGTAATCAGCCGGGAGGTGACCGATGGGGAGGGCGTTCTGTGCCCACGGACGTCTCTGGGCCAAGGGGCACGGGAGCAGAGAGCGTGAGAGGGCCCACGGGCTTCCCAAAACACAGGGGCAAGAACCACTCAGCAGGACAGGGGAAGCGTGGAAGGCTCCAGGCTTCCAGCCGGGGCAGAGATGCGTCTGGGCTGCAGCAGGAGAGGGGGCAGGGCTGAGCTCCGTCCCCATTGCAGCACAGCTTCGGAACCGCGGCAGGTTCGGGGACAACTGCCAGTCTGCAGCGCGTGAGAGCAGGCGTGGGCACCGAGGCCCCTCTGGAGAGGGCTCGGCAGCGTCCTCTGGCAGGGGGCAGGGAGACCCCTGCCCCCCAGGACCGTGCTCTTTCCCCAAAGCTGAGGGGGTGGTGGTGTCCCTGGGGAACCCCGGCTGGGCTGGGGACCACCTACTCGGAGCTCTGCCCGGAAAGAGCGGATGCCATCTTCAAATGCCCGTGCCACGAACAGCTCCAGCGCCTCCCGCGCGCACTGGGCGTGCAGCCCCAGTAGCTCCTGAAGGGTCTCCGTCGGCAGCTGCGCCCGCTGCTCCATCAGATCCCGGTACAACGCCACAGCCGCTTTCACTGCCGCTGCATTCTCAGCCTCTGCCAGGGCCAGCGCCGCACTCTGCAGACACGGCACTGCCCCGCTCCGGATGGCCTCCACGTAGGTCGCTGCCAGCTTCCCCAGCACTGCCAAGGAGGACCAGGCATGAGAGAGCTGCAGCCTGAGCCAAACGCAGGCTCCCCTTCGGCCCTGGGTCCTGCCGTATCCCTGCTGCCTCCCTGCCGGACTCTTCCGGAACTTCTTTTCCTGACTCTTTCCCACCCCGCCTGCAACGTGCGGGAGCCCCAAATCCAGAGGCAGGGACGGCAGCCGGCAGAAAAGCTCTCCCTTTCCCCACCTGCCCCTCCGGCTCTGCACGTGGTCCTTCCCCAGGCACAGCCCCACCAGCTGCTGGCCACCCAGCCCTCTCGACAGCAGGACTCACGGCTCCCCGTTACGATGCGCCCGCCAGGGATGGCCTTGGCTGGAGACGTTTCCCAGACGTGGCTGCAGAGTTTCTCCACCTGCTGCTGGAACTCGGGGTTGATCCCATCGTCCGGAAGCTCCTCCAAGCGGACCAGGTCCCTCCTGCTGGCCGGCTGCTCAAAAACAAAGCACTTGCGAGCGGGAAAGAACCGGCGGATGCATTCCCGGAGCTCGTTGTAGCCTCGGGCCTCCGGGCTGCTGCCTGTGGGGAAGAGGAGACGGAGCAAGTCCACCGGGCTCGGGCTGTTGTTGAATTACACCGGAAGGCTGCTGTGTCCGGGGCTGAACGTCTCCGGCAGCACGGCACCGTTCCCTTACCGGCCTTTAACTCCAGGGCGTTCTCCAGGTATTCATCCTCAGTGATTTCCTTCCCATCCACCTCCAGCTGCAGTGTGAAATCCCGCACAGCCCAGACGAACGTCGGGAAGAAGCGGACAAGTTTTTCTGAATCCTCCAGTTCATCTTCACTCTTCTCGGCTGCTGCCTTCAACCTGACGTGCTCAGTCAGCTTCATCACATAGCTAGGGAGCTGGCTAAGGAAAGAGGGACCTCAGCTCTGAACGCAGGGGCATCGCCATCCTGCAACCGCTCAGCACTTCATGGGGAAGAGAGGAGACCCTGCGGGGACAGGGAACAGCCTGGAACCACCAGAAGGAGGAGGGAGAAAAACCCTCAGCCCTGAGGTCCACGACGTGGCACTCCTCAGGACTCAGAGCACGTCACCGGGCACCACCAGAAGGTTCTGCAGCTGCTTGAGGAACTGGGATTTGTCAACCCCTAGCCCCCCACACAGGGAGAGGAGGCCATCCCTGGGGCCTCTGTCCCACCAAGGATACTGCAGCTGCTCCATGGCTTGCTGGTCAATGGTGCCTTTGCTGTTGTAGATCAGGGTGCTGGAGAGCAGGACGGATAGCACGAAGATCCATGTGTCGTTCTCGGTGTCGCCCTGCAACAACGACCCTTGGCGCTTATCAACAGGACTCCCTAAGCATGAGCAAAGCCCCAGATCCCCAGGCCCTGAATGCCCCCAACCCACGGGCCATGGCAAGATCAGGCTTTGGAGAGACCCATCCCATGCCATCACCACGTCTTTCTGAAGCTGGGCTGATCCTCAGCTCCTAACTCCCAGGGTCCCAGAGACCTCTACCAAAGTGCTCCCTCAGCTCCTCATTCCCGCTCTGCTGCTCTTTTCCAGAAAAGCGGAGGAATTTGGCAACTTGTCTACCCCGACCTCCTTCCCCATGGCCTCTTCCCACCATAGGCGGTGGGAACACCTGCACTCTGGTCACCATGGCTGGGCCCTCAAGAGCTCCCACAAAGTGCTGGGAACGCCCAAATGGAGCTTCTGCTTCCTCCACACCTTCTCCACGTCGCCCAGCCCTTCGGTGTCCAGCAGCACCAGGGTGCGTCCAGGCTGGCAGGGGTGAGGCACACACCACATCCAGATACCTTTGGTGTGGGGCTGCACGCTGGAGCCCAGGGAGAAACCTGTGGGGAGGACGCAAGGGCGGTAACTGCAGAGTGGGCAAACCCGGGTACCTTGGCCATGCAGGGCCGGGACCTCCCTCACCTTTCCTCTGGCCAGCCAGCCTGTTCATGAGGTAGGACTTGCCCGTGCGGTACGGCCCCGTGATGGCCACCACCACCACCGGCTGGGTGACCTCCGAGAGCACCTGCAGGGCCTCCTGCCGCACCACCAGCCCCTTCGTCCGCGTGTTCTCGATGAGGCGGACAGGCGCCGGCACGTGGATTTCGGACGCCATGGCTGGCAGCAAACGCAGCCTGCAAAGGAGACGGAGAGACGGGCTGGTTAGCAAGGTGGGGACACCCCCCAGTCCCAGCAGGGACAGTCGTTAGCATCCTGCTTCCTTTTTCCAAGCAAATCGCGCTTTGCACCAAACTCCTTCCACTGCGCCTCCTCTTTTGGCCCCTCGCAAGCGCTGCTGTGAAGACAACGGTGACGCTCACAAGAGGTGCACAGCCCCTTCCCCTCGGCCTTGCAACAGGAACAGCTCAGATTCTGACAGCCCAGTGGGAAAGTGGGAGTCCTCTGCAGTGTGTCCTCAACACCCGCTGGAAGTTTGCTGGGGGTGAACCATGCGAGAACGGGTGTGGGACATGGCAACGGCCTCCGGCAGGGCTGCGGGGCAAGAGGAATGACCGGAGAGCCGCAGCAGCGCTAAGGAAAGAGAGGTTGGGGGGTGAAATCGAAGCTTCGGGAGCTTCTTATTAATTTCTTCATTAATTTCTTATGCCCGACGCCATCAAACGCCCTCTCACCCCCCCTGTGCCCCGCACAGGGACACGCTTGTGCTGCCCTCGCAAGGCTCCCCTCCCTCCTCGCCTCCTCCCGTGCGGTGGTGGGTGACCCCCTCCCCACACTCCAGTGCTCAGCGCCCGCCCCTCCTCGCCTTCTGCCCCGCTGGGGAGACTGCCAGCGGCAGGGGGGCTCTCACCGAATCCGGACCCTTCCCCTGCACAGCCCCAGCCATCGCCCGGCCCCTGCCAGGGTCCGCTAAACCCCACGGACGTGGAGGCAGCACAACGGCTCCTGCCGTGCCCACAGCCAGGAGCTGCCCCACTGCAACCTCCCAGACACCCGGGGACTTGCTCCGGCAGCGAGGAGCTCCGACGGCACTGCCCGCTTCTGGGCTTGGAACCCTCTGGCGGGACCTCACAAGCCCTGCCCGCTTCCAGGAACAGCGAGGGGTCGCCCCTGGGGACAGGAGGCTGCCCCTCGTGCCACGGCGCTGCCAGCGCCGTGGGCAGGAGAGGAATGGTGAGGCCATAGGGTGCAAGCTCAGGCGAGTCCTAACTTGCACGCAGAGCCTCGGGGGTGAAGGCAGGCTCCAGCCACCCATTCCCCTTGCTCCATCCCAGAGCCCCAGCAGACCTTTGGACCTCTTCCTCCTCCCACCCGGCGGGGTCCCTGTCGCTGCCTGGGGTCAGGAGTCATTCCCAGCCCCAAAGCCCCGGGCTGCTCGCGTGGGGTGCGCAGGGGGGATTAGGGGAAGGGACTCACCGTCGTCTTCGTCACCCGCCCTGGGCTGCAACAGCTCTGCTGCAGCCAGGGTCCTGCCCTGCCGTTTATCCCGTGCCCTTGGCCGGCCCCTCTCCTCCTATTCCGGGAAACGAGGGTGTGTCAGAGAGCGAAAGTGAAAGTGGGGCTAGGAGGGAGCAGGAAACCCCATCGCTGGCCGGGCAGGAACCCCCCCAGGGGACTGCGGTCTGGGGTAGGTCCAGGCTGGAGCAGGGCAAGGGGGGGAGTGCGTTGCAATGTTAAACCCGATGGTCTGGTCCAAAGGGACCAGGGGTGGAGATTGTAATGGAAATACCCTTAAGTTGTTGTAAGCCAGGGTTTGAGTTGCATGTTACGGGGATGGCTATAGCAGGAACCACCCGAACCACCGGAGGAGAAGCCTCACAAGAAGCAGTGCCAGCGCAGCAGTCACCCGACCTGAGCTGGCTTTTGTCCCGATCCAATATCGGGGGAGGTTTCCATGTGATCCCAAGAGCGAGATGAAGACACAAACGAGGTGGGACACATGTCATTCCTCCCTTCCACCAGATCCCCAAACACTTTACTTCACTCAAGGGTGTTTGTGTTTTCTCAGGCGGAATTTCAGTCCCAAACTTTCCAGATGGGAAATTATATTATCTTGGGTTGTCTGAACCCTTTCTACCTCATCCCCTCCCACAAGAATATCATCAATGGGTTGGTAAATACTGACCCCCTTCTCTACCTGAACTCTTCCCAGCTCCTGTGCCAGCGCATGGGGGGCTAACGTGGGGGAGTGCCTATATCCCTGCGGGAGTCGGGTGAAAGTAAATTGCTGCCCTTCCCAAGTAAAAGCAAAGCGATCTTGGTCCTCAGGTTGTGGGTGGACCATAAAAAACATGTCCTTAACGTCCACTGTCGCCATGATCGGGTGGGCTCGTTCCTGGATTGTAGCTATAAGCTCAGCAATAGTCGGTACCGCGGCTGTCAACGGACCAGTGTTTGCATTAAGTCTGCGATAATCTACGGTCAGCCTCCACTTGCCATTGGGTTTTTGTACTGGCCACACCGGGGACTTAAAAGGGGAGTGGGCCAGAACCACAATGCCCCGTTCTTTTAAATCCTCTATCACAGGCGTTCTTCCCTCTCTGGCCCCCAAGGGTATGGGGTAAGGCTTAACATTCGTAAGCTTTGAAGGGGGAAGTGGCGGCGCGGCTGTAGCAGCCGAATGTCTATTGTGGGAGAGCCAAACGACCACTGTCTGCCTTTATTATCAGTCCAGGTTCTCCCTATCAGAACATCAAGTCCCAGGAGGTTGAGTGGGAATTCTCCCACAACCATTTCCACCGTGGTGGCAATACCTTCTCCCAGCAATCGTAGGTTGACTGTTGCTAACGCCTGTGGCTGAACATTGCCAAATGCGTCTGCTACAAACAGCCTCTGTTTAGAAAATTTAACCCCACAGTTAGGAGCATCCTTTGTTTTGATAGCTGAAATTTGAGCCCCAGTATCTACTAAAACTGTGACCGGGATTTGTTTTGGCCCCACAAAGCTTGTAATTAGTAAGTCACCCCGGCCATTTCCAGTGAGCCATCTGATATATAACCAACCTTCGCGCCCCGGCTCACCATTGGAGGGCGAAGGATCGAGTTTTCCGCCGAAAATCGGGGGACATTTGTTTCTGATAAATCAATTAAAGAAGGTGCACTCGGGGTGGTATTTTTAGAACCCGTGTCTTTATCTGCCGATTTATCGGGCCATTCAGACACCAGTTTTTCTAACTTGTCAGTCGGCAATCCATCCATTAAGTCACGCGGGATCCCCTTTTGCCACCCCTTTGCCCACAGACTGCTGCGCTTCTTTGGGATGTCCCTCTCTCCAGGTGGTTTAGCGAGGGGTGTTTTTCCATCGCCCTCAGGGCGTGGAACCATTTTCACTTCAGCTCGCCTCAGGCCTCTAGAGTCTGTTTCAATGGCCGGAAGGTTTACAGGGCCATACTTGCGCCCGTCATTGATCAATTCTTGGGCGACCTCCCCCCAAGTCCACATCTTCCTATCCGGGGACCGGCGGTGCCGATCGGGTGTCAGTCCTTCTAAAGCAGCCGCAACTCTTCCGCTCTGAGGCACTGCCTGTATTTTCCCTGTAACTGTATACCCATCGGCTTTAAGGAATCGGGGAGTCCCCTCGTAAGGGGAGTCATTCGCTCAGGATCTACAGGCATCAGCATCGGGGACTCCTGCCTAGGCTCCAACTTCCGATCATACATCATCTGCAAGCAAGCTGCCTTCTGCACACTTTCCACCAACTGATCAACCGTGATTGCGAGGGGGTCCCCCCTCTCCAAGGGGTTCACACCCCCGCCCAATAGGTGCCTGCTGGGTTAAAGACCAAGGGGCGCGGTAATTCCCGGGAGTTAAAAATACTCCCGGTCCCCAATACCCCTCTGCCTCCTTTCACTTAACAAAATCTGATCCCCCCAGATAACGACACTCTCCACACCCACTCCGTCTCCGACTCCCTAGGGGTTCGGCCAAAATCCTTTTTTAACTTTGCCAACTCGGGGGCAGTAGAGGGGACCTCCTTGGTTGTAACTTAGGGGAACTGATCCTGATCATCATCATAAATATACTCGGTCTTAACCAAGGGTCGCAGCGAGAGCGGTTCCAATTTCTCTACTTTTTCTCTCGCTGCCTGCAAGTCGTAGATGTTTCACCTGGTCTCTCTCTCCTTCAAGCTGTTCCTTTAATTCCGCCACTTGCCCCTGAAGGGACCGAACGAGGTTTTGGAGGGATTCAACAATTAGGGATTCCTCAACGCGACAACGTTCCCTCGCCTCCACAGCAGCGGCTGAACTGGCACCAAGAACAGCACAAACAATCGCTTTCCTCTTCCAGATCTCACTCTCGCATCCTTTTGCAAAGCACTCGTCCGATCAACCACACTCTGCAAATTATACCAATTTCCCTGAGCCCAGTCCATTCCGGGCACAGAGGGTCGTGCATTACGTCTCTCCAAAAACTCAAACAGAACTTCTCTCCCCGAAGGGACAGTTTTAGTATCACTCATCTCTATACCAAGCGGGGAAGCGGTCGTCTCAGGAAGGAAGTGCACAAGTTTCGAACACCAACCCGCCCCCCTTCACCCTCCCGAGAGGTTTCGCGTATTTGCAGAACAAAGCGGGGAAGCGGTCGTCTCAGGAAGGCAGCTCCTAAGTTACAAACACAGCCCCGCACCCCTGCCTCTCCTGAGAGGTCTCACGTAAAACAGTGCGGCACTCTCGGCTCGAGGGATCCTGTCAATTTAAATTCCTGATCCAATATCGGGGGAGGTTTCGATGTGATCCCAAGAGCGAGATGAAGACACAAACCAGGTCAAATGCCATATGTCCTAAACAACTTTTATTATCAAAAGTAAAAGTTAGTAGTGATACTGTATGTCCTAAATAAATTCTATTATCAAAAGGAAAAGTTAGTAGCGATACTGTATGTCCTAAACAAATTCTATTATCAAAAGTAAGAATGAGTAGTGATAGGATAGATTAGAATAAAGACAGAAATCAAGCAAGCGTTCGGGGTAGAGTTGCAAGAATAGTCACCACCATGGATCCGCGCCGTCTCAGAGTCGCCACCTTCCCAGGCAACACGGAGCCTTGCTCGGAGCGCATCCCCTGCAAACCGCAGCCCTCGGTGGCCTCGCAGCTGCTCTTATCTCTGAGCAGATCTTTTGTAGTTCTTAGGTACGCAGACAAATGTTTTGTAGTTCAGTTTCTCCCACTTTGCAGCGGCTCTGCTTAGCCAAGCAATCCTTGAGACAAACGCCAGGACTCACTGACAAACGTTTCCGTTCCTTACAGCACCTGCACCTCACGTCTTCACTGAGGGCTCCTCCTGAGCTGCTCTTCCTCTGGTGGGTCACCACCTCCATTAATGGCCCTCACCAGCCTCGGCTGGAGACCCCCACCCATACCCCATGCCCATGGTCCCAGGAGCTCCTTTAAGCTCAGGCCTGAGCCTTCGACATCCATCTGTGCTTTGGTGAAGGACTGCCAGCTGGAAAGCAATGAGGGTTGGTGAGAAACGAGGGTTGGTGAGAAACGAGGGTTGGTGAGAAACGAGGGTTGGTGAGAAGTGAGGGTTGGTGAGAAGTGAGGGTTGGTGAGAAGTGAGGGTTGGTGAGAAACGAGGGTTGGTGAGAAACGAGGGTTGGTGAGAAAAGCTCGTTGAGCTCATTGGGGTCACCTGCCAAATCCCACTGGACAACTGCATTTAACGCTTCCTACCAGGAATATCAGTCACCTCCCCTTGTTCACGATGATGCAGATGATGTCAGGGTGAAAATGGGGCCAAGTGGGGATTTTACTGAAATCCTGCTTGGACTTGGCCATAAAATCGAGGGCTGCGAGGAGGTGACACCTCCAAGCGTTCCTGCAGTGCCCCCGCTTTGGTAAAGAGCACCATCTGGTTGCAGCATTGTTTTATGAGATTTACTCAACTTTTGCAGACTTTGGAGACCCTCTTGTGACTTGTGCCCCCCCATGACATCAGGAGAAAGGAGGTTCCTAACGATTTGTGGGTGCAATTTGAGGACAACGGGGGGGGAAAGTTCTGCAAAACATCTATCAGCAGAGAATATCTCTGATATTCAGAATATAAATATGAAGGATATTTCCCCTTTCTGCAATGCCTTTCTTGCTTCCACAGCAGCTCCTGGTGGACACAGAGTCTTTTACGGAGTCCTGCATGGGACAGAAGCCGGCCTTTGGGTCTGTGGATGAGATGTGCCTTCCACCCAAAAGGGTTTTCCTTGGTCACTCGGAATGAGGTTTAAATGTAGGACATAAAAGAAATCTAAATTATTTATCTGATGTTTGGCTCTGCCTTTTCACACCAGAGCACCTGTCAGTCCTCGCCCCGAATATTGGCAGTGAGATGTCCCAGCCCTTGCCTGGCTCAGCCCCTGCAACCTGATTTGGTCACCAGCTGCCCCACCAAGACCCTTGAAACTCCATCAGAATTTCTGCAGTATTTCTCTGCCCTTTTCCCTACCCAGAAAATTTAACCTTTTCTTTTGAATTCCTTAGTGTGGAGGAGAAGATCCACCTCCCAGCCCGAAGGGAAAGAGCCCCATGATTGCAAAGCCATGCAAATGTATGTAAATAACACAGGAGGTCTGCTGCCACGTCAGACCCTGGAAGTGTCCCAAGGAGGTGTCCACCTCCTCTGGTTTCCCTGGCAAGGAAACTCATTGTCTGAATTTCAGACTCAGTTACACACCTTGGGATCTGCTCATCACCACTGAAGGACCAGGGAGGTTTTCAGTCTGTCCATTGGGAGTTCCACAAAATGTAAACAAAATTTCAAAATTAGGACGAAATTCGCCTTGAGGGGGTGGGAAATTGGTCATTAAGGTGCATGTGAGCGTCGGCGTCTCAGGGAAAGGACATCTCCAGAGACAGGGCTGTATCTCGGTCCCTGCGCCAGTGCCTTCCCAAGGGCAGAGGGATGTGTGTCCACCCCCATCAGCAACGCCCACCATTGCTCTCAGTCCCCCCCCTTGCGGCGATGCATGTGTTAGGAAGGGAGGAGGAGTGGTTTGTGGTCCTAAAATCCACTTAAAATGAAAAATACAGACAGTTGGTGCCTGTTCAGAGCTGGAGTGACCAGCCCGTGCCTTGCTGTGGATTGCTCTGCAGGCAGAAATGAACAGAAAGCTGTTAAAAAAAAACCCAAAAAAAAACCCAAAAAAGAGCCCCCAAAATCCCCAAAACAACAAACATGCGCTTATGCCACAGTTATCTGTACGGATGTAAGGGATAAATATTTCTGTCTGTCACCTTTCATCTGCTAGGAAGCCCAGAACAGCGCTGGGACGCTCACGACTGCCCCGTGAGAGGCCTCCAAGTCTCTGCTTCTCAAGGGCTTCTCCAGGTGCTTCATCACCCACACGTATATTTTGTCTAAACAGGACTGCAAATACGTGAAGTGTGAAATCAAACAAAATACTTTCATTGTAAACAACCTTTTTAAAGCCACCTTTAATTGCCTTGGACAAGCGGGACTCTGAAAACAGCAGAGCAGTAAGTTGTGTTTGTCCCCAAGTGGTTTTGAGGTTGCAATTTGTCAAAAGAGGAACAAATCGAAAGGGAATCGATCCAAGACCTTCTTGGACCAGCCCCAAAGTCATCAGTGGAAGAGGCAAAGTCACGATTAGAAGACCGGTCGACGTCCCTACGGTGGGGACAACAGTTTTCTGCACCAGGTCTCAGACCGATTCACCCGCTGCTTCTCGAGGAGTTGCCCGTGTCTCCACTTCGAGGGCACCGCAGCTGCCGTCACGCTTGTTTCTGCACGATATTGAGTTTGCAGCACTAAAAGTTAAACCGAAACACTCCAGCCAAGCAAGGCCTGCCATCCCCAGGGAGTGTAAAAGACGTGAGAGCCACGGGAATGACTCATTTTCCTGGAGGAAGTACGGCTATTTTTGGAAAGCAGTGAGGAATTGTCAAACGAAAACAAGAAAAAAACCCTACTGATAACCACTCCCGTGGCTGAAAGGAAACCCTGGCCAGAAACTCGCATTCCTGACGATGAAGCTTTTCCGCAGGGATTTCCGAAGGGCATTTTTTAAGTCTTTGCTTCGCAGACTAAAAATGATGGGGCTGAGGAAGGGGGTGAAGACAGTGTAGGACACATCAATGAGAGCGTTCGCTCCCGCAGCGTGGGGCGATTTGCGTTGCAGGTAGATAACGGAGGCGCAGCCGTAATGCACCACCACTACGGTGATGTGGGAGGCGCAGGTGGAGAAGGTTTTGTGCCTCCCCTCCGCTGAAGGTATCTGCAGGATGCGGCCAAGGATGAAGGCGTAGGAGAGAAGGATGAGCAGCAAGCAACCCAACAAGGCAGTCAAGCAGAAGACATTGACCACGATGGCAGCCTTCTCGCCACCAGCACAAGCCAGCTGGAGCAGGGGGGGCACATGGCAGAAGAAATGGTCGATCTGGTGGGACTGGCAGAAGGGTAACTGGAAGACGGCGCAAGTCACCAGCAGCCCCAGGAGACACCCACCCAGCCAGGAGGCAACCACCAGCTGCGTACAGACACGGGAGGTCATGAGGGTGTTGTAACGCAAGGGGTGACAGATGGCCACGTACCGGTCGTACCCCATCACCGTCAGGAGGAAAGAGTGCATGAAGCCAAACGTGAAGGAGAAATTCATTTGTGCAGCACAGCCCAGGAAAGAAATGGCTCGAGTTCCCGGCACTAACCCCGACAGCATCTTTGGGATGATGGAGAAGGTGTAAAAGAGCTCTGAGAAGGACAGGGCACCTAGGAAGAGATACATGGGCGTGTGCAGCCCGCGGTCCACCCTGATAACAACCATGATCGCTATATTTCCAGCCACGGTCACCACGTGCATGAGGAGAAATAGCACAAACAACACAACCTGGAGCTCAGGTAATTGGGAAAACCCGGTCAAAATGAACCCTCTCGGGGTGGTTTGGTTGTCCCTTTGCATTTGTGCTTTGTCTGAGAAGAGCAGAACATTTTAACGGGCAGCTTGGCCTCCCATGGAGGAAACGGCACCTACATCAGACTTAAATTCTTGCTTTCTATCTCCCACGAGAAACAAGGTGGAAATCGATCTGCACGTCTGAGCTCTACCAAACCTCTTCTTTGCCCAGCAATATCTCACGTACCTTCAGAGTTTCTGTCCCGGCACAGCTGAGAAGACCTCGGTAACGTCACTGATTTACATTAAACTGAGTCCTGGCCCATGCTGACCCTCAATGGCCAAGCCAGGAACAGCAGAGAATCATCGAATCGTTTAGGTGGGAAAAGACCCTTAAGATCACCGAGTCCAACCGTAAACCTAACACTGCCAAGTCCACCACTAAACCAGGTCCCTAAGCGCCACCTCTACAGGTCTTTTAAATACCTCCGTGGTCACCTTTAGCCCAACCCCCGGTGTCTCCGTGACGGTTGGCACCAGGACTTTGCAGCTAACAGAGCTACTCCAATACCTCTGCGAGGACCAACCCTGAGAGCAGGGGGGGCTGCTTTACGTCGGCAGAAGAGGAGCCTGGCGAGCTGCAGCCTGGTGGGAGGACCGATGTGGGGATGTTCCCCTCTTAAGGCTGGATTTCCCTGGGGACGCTCGATCCTGCGTCAAGCATGCAGCATCTTCTCCTTCTCCACTGCTTGAGGGGCTGTGCCCCGGCAGCTGGGGGGTGCGCTGGGTCCCCCGTGCGCAGTCACCGACTGCAACTGGAAAGAAGAAGACAGAAGAGCAGGAAGGGCGTTAGGTCCTCGGCAGGGTCAGGGGACGCAGCGGCGAGAAGGTTGGGTTCATCGCTGCCGGCTGCAGACCCCATCAGCCTCTCCGCGCTCCCCCTGCTCTCACCTGGGATCTGCACCCACCGTAGCTGCTCCTGGGGCTTTCTGGAGGGGGGTAGACACCCTGCTGCTTCTGCACCGGGATGAACTTGGATCCTTCACCCCATCAGCAGATCTGGGCAAGGGGTGGGACAACGCCGGGGAAGAGCAGCACGGTCAGCAGTCCCTAGGAGAGTCAACAGAGCTACCTCTTAAGGGGATGTCTCACGTAACTCTGGATGCCCACCACTTCTCTCCTTCTAGAGGGGAACGGGCATTTCTCGCAGGAACTTGTCCAATCGCCTCAGTCACTCACCTTCAGAGGGGGCGGCTCACGCTGCTCCGGGGGTCCTCATGCTCCGGGAGGTCCAGCCTGAGGGTGTCTCTAGGCATGGGGGTTGCTGGAAATTAGAGGAGGTGCAGTTTGATGGCCTTGGAACTGTAGGAATTCCTTAATACCTTTAAAACTGTTTTTTCCGGCTGCTGCTGTCAACCCCCAGGCTTCGGGGAGGAGAAGCTGTTCCCCAACCTTCAGCAGGACTCGGCCACCCAGCCCGATGGCAGGTGACGAGCACTCGCCCTGCCAGGAAGGACGGACACACCAGGCAACAGCCTGATCAGCCCCGCCGTGATCCCGACTGCCTTTTCCCTCGGTGTCCGGCCACCAACGTGGCTCGTACAGAGGGACTTAAATAGCGTGCGGGCACGGGGGCGGGCGTGGGCACCGGGTTGAGTGCCGTCACCCAAGGTCAGATGACGCCGGGCTCTTACAGAGGTCCCCGGTGGCAGCAGGGGCTGAAGATCTCGTGCTCCCTTGGCGCAGAAGCGTAGGGACCTGTAGGAGCTCAGCCTGGCACCGGAGCTCAAACCAGCCTGGGGGGAGGCGGAGACACGGCTCCCTGCCGGAGGTGAAACGTCCCACGTGGGGTCGGGCCAACGGGGATCCCGGTGCTTCTCCAGGCTTGGCGACGTGCGGCTCCGTCTGCTCGCCGTGAAGAGGATTAAACATCTGCACGGGGTCTGGAGGTGACGCTGTCCCCCGAGGAGAAGCATTGCTGCAGCTCCTGCGGACAGGACTGCCTCGGCTTTCTGGAAGACCTCAAGGGTTGAGACCTTTTAGCTCGAAAAATCCATGGTTTTGTGCAAAGAGTGGAAGGGAGGGGGGTGCGCACGCAGCTCCTGGCACAACGTCACCTTCCACGCACGCCGGGGACAACCAGCTCTCCTCCAGGACCGCACTCGAATGGCCCAGGCGGGAGGTGCCACCTCCCAGCCCTTGCCATCGTCACACAGAGCACAGGGTCTCCTGGGGTGGCACCGGACCTCTCCGTGGGGCTGAGATGGTTTAATGTTGCGTTTTAAGGTTAATTCTGAAAAATGCAATGATGGACCCAAAACCACGAGGGGGTTGGCTGGGCTACCCAGGTCTCCAGTGGAAACCCATGGCCTCTTGTGTTTCCTTCTCAGGGTGTCAGGCCAGGACTCACCTCTAACTCCACAAGTCCTCTGCGGAGGTATCTCCACCTGAGCTGGTTCCTCAGATCTTCAGAGAGCTGGAGAAGAATCTGGGCCAAGGAGTCTGGGGCACAAAACATCTCCAAGATACAGGTGGCCACTTGGAGGGTCTCAGGCTCCAATCCGCCCCTCGGTGACCACCCAGGGAGCCCGGGTGACCAGCTCAAAAGCAGATGTTGTGCATGGAACAAGCCTCTAATCCCATGTCCTCCAGTGTCAGCCAGGGCTTCTGGTCAAGCTCTCTGGGACTGGATTTAGTTGTCCGGTGCTCTGCCAGGTGTAGGACACCCTCAGAGCTTCTCAAAGGTTGGCTTAGCAGGGTCCGTCTCCGTGGGACCTGCAAGATCACCTCCGTCCCAGCGAGCGGTTGTTGGAAGGTGCCTTCATCGCTGCAGCACCGGCTCCGGCAGAGATGTCGGGATTCCCCCGGGAGTCCCCCCCTTCCGCACAGACCTCCAGGATGGAGATGACCTCTGTGCTGAGGTGGAGGAGCTGGGCTGAGCCTCCAGCCACAGCCGCAGGGAGGTCTGGTTTAACCCCGGGGCTGCAGAGGAACCTGTGAGGAGAAACCCTTCCCCACGTCTCCATGACCACGCAGCTCCAGGTTTGCCTCCCCGTGTCTCCGGAGGGGTGGTGAGCACCCAACCCCTTCCCCCGCGCGGCTCCTTGACTTCGTGGACCTCCCTCCCGGCGGCCGGCCGGCCCTCGCACCCTCCCCACCCTGGCCGCCTCCGCCTGCCCCAAGCCAGGCTCGAAGGCGACTTTTGGGGAGGAACGTGGAGACGCGGCGAGGACGTGGGGGGCGGGGGGCGGCGGGGAGCTCCCGCGGGAGGAGGGGCGGCTGGGGGGACGGCGCGGGGGGGCGGCGCCGGGGGGCCTGTGGGAAGGCCCTTCCCTGCCGGAGGGATCACCTCCTGGGGCGCGGCCTAACCCTAAGCCTAACCCAAATCCCAACCCAAGCCCTAACCCAAACCCTAAACTGAGCCCTGACCCTGACCTGACCCGAATCCTAACTCTAACCCTGACCCTGACCCCGGCCTGAACCCTGACCCTAATCCTAAACCTAATCCTAACTCTAAACCTGACCCTGACCCCAGCCCTGACCCTGACCCTAATCCTAACCCTGACCCTGACCCCAGCCCTGACCCTGACCCTAATCCTAACCCTGACCCTGACCCTGACCCCGACCCAAACCCTAATCCCGACACTAACCTAGCCCTGACCCTGACCCTCCCCCCCGGGGTCACCCCGCGCTGACCCCTGACCCCCCTCCTGGGATAGTGCCCCCCTCCCCCCTTGCCTTCCCCTCCCCCATCCCCCCCCCCCCGCGGACCCCCCCGAACCGCGGAGCCGCAGCGCCACCGGCGGCCGCACGGGGGCGCTCTAGCACCGACGGGAGCACCGCGCCCCTCCCCCCCCCCGGGGACCCAGGGCCCGGGCTGCCGCCCCTCCCCCCCCCGGGGACCCAGGGCCCCGGCTGCCGCCCCTCCCCCCCCCACGGGGACCCCCCCGGGCTGCCGCCCCTCCCCCCCCCCGGGGACCCGGGCTGCCGCCCCTCCCCCCCACGGGGACCCCCCGGGCTGCCGCCCCTCCCCCCCTCCCACGGGGACCCCCCGGGCTGCCGCCCCTCCCCCCCCGGGCTGCCCGCGCCCTGAGCCCCACACGAGCCCCGAGCCCCGGTGCAAACGCCGGGTGGGGGTGGGGGGGGGGCACACGCGTGTGCAAATGCCCCTCCCCCCCGGTGCCGTGGGGCGCGGGTGAGGCGCAGTTCAGCGGTCCCCAAGCCGAGGCCACCCCCCCCCGTGCCCCCCCCCAGCAGCGACCACTCGCGATTTCTCTCTCGTTTATGTTAAAATCACTTTACACGTAAAATACAAAAATATGCCCCGGGCGGGGGGGGGGAGGGAAGCCCCCCTCCCCCGTGACCCCCCCCCGGCTCCAGGGGACCCCCCAGGGGACACGGGACAGGGTGACGGGGGGGGGCTGTGCTGTGTGTCCCCCCCCACCCCCCCCGAGGTAGTCAGTGCGATGGGGGGGGGGACAGCGTGTCACGGGGGGGGAGGGGGGCCCAGTGTGTTTTGGGGGGGTGACAGTGTGTGACAGGCTCAGATTGGCACCGGGGGGGGGGACAGCGGGGGGGGGGGCTGGTCTGTCTCATATTTTGGGGGGACACAGGGCTGCTCCGGTCCCCCCCTCACCCAAAAAAGCCCCCTGGGGGGGGTAAAGTGGGGGACCCTCATAGCTCACCCTGCGGGGGGGCATTAGTGTCATGGGGGGGGGCTGGGGCACCCCCCGGTAGTGGGGTACAGCCCTGGGTAAGGCAGGGAGGGATTGGGGGGTCTTCAGGGCCAGGGGAGCTTTAGAGGGGTCCCATGTTTGGGGGGGGGCACCCAAGCTATGTGGCGGGGTGCCCTGGTTGAGGAGGGGGTCCCAAAAAATGGGGAGGGCACCTAGGTCCATGGAGGGGCACCCCAGGAATGGGGGGGGACCTGGATGGGGGAGGACCCACATTTGGGGGGCAGGAAATGGTGGGGGGCACCCACCTCTGTTTGGGGCAGTGGCACCCAGGTCCCTTGGGGGGGGTCCCAGGTTGTAGTGGTGGTCCCATGTTGGGGGGGGCCCTGGCTGACATGGGGGGGGGCAAGTAATGGGGGAGTCTAAAGGGGGGGGGCACCCAGGTCCCTTGGGGGGTTCCCAGGATGTAGTGGTGGTCCCAGGCTGGGGGGGCTGTGGCTGAGAATGGGGGGGGCAGGTAATTTGGGGGGGAGGGGGGGTATCTGGAGTTGGGGCGGGGGCACCCAGGTCTATTAGGGGGTCCTAGTGAGGGGGGGGCTTCATGGGGCGCTCCCCAGCTGGGGTGAGGGCACCGTGTCCCTTGGGGGATGCCATGGGGGTCCCCCATCTCCAGCAGTTTTTGGGGGGGGGGGGTCCAGCTTTTTGGGGGGGCCCCATTTGCAAGTATGAGGGGTCTCCAATCATGGGACAGGGCCGGGGGGGGGCCCAGTCCGTGGCGGTCGGTGGGTGGGGGGGATCCCCCAATCCCAGGGGCGTCCCAGGTCCAGAGGAGGGGTCCCCGGTCCTGGGGGTCCCCCACAGCAGGGGGGGTCCCTAGCAGCGCCCCACCTTGGCGTCGCCGATGGCCCCCCAGACGTCGAAGACGAACTCGTCGGGGAAAGCGAAGTCCCCGAGCTGGGAGTCGAGGGCCTGGGCCAGCGCGTCGGGGTCCCGGGCGTCGCGGCCCAGCTCCACCATGGTGGCAGCTGTGGGGACATGGGGACACTCAGGGGACAACGGGGACACTCAGGGGGGGTCCCGGCCCAGCTCCACCATGGTGGCGGCTGTGGGGACATGGGGACACTCAGGGGACAATGGGGACACTCAGGGGACAGCCAGCACCTTAGGGGGGGTCTCGGCCCAGCTCCACCATGGTGGCGGCTGTGGGGACACGGGGACACTCAGGGGACAATGGGGACGCTCAGGGGGGGTCCCGGCCCAGCTCCACCATGGTGGCAGCTGTGGGGACACGGGGACACTCAGGGGACAATGGGGACACTCAGGGGGGGTCCCGGCCCAGCTCCACCATGGTGGCGGCTGTGGGGACATGGGGACACTCAGGGGACAATGGGGACACTCAGGGGACAGCCAGCACCTTAGGGGGGGTCTCGGCCCAGCTCCACCATGGTGGCGGCTGTGGGGACACGGGGACACTCAGGGGACAATGGGGACGCTCAGGGGGGGTCCCGGCCCAGCTCCACCATGGTGGCAGCTGTGGGGACACGGGGACACTCAGGGGACAATGGGGACACTCAGGGGGGGTCCCGGCCCAGCTCCACCATGGTGGCGGCTGTGGGGACACGGGGACACTCAGGGGACAATGGGGGACGCTCGGGGGGGTCCCGGCCCAGCTCCACCATGCTGGCGGCTGTGGGGACATGGGGACACTCAGGGGACAATGGGGACACTCAGGGGGGGTCCCGGCCCAGCTCCACCATGGTGGCGGCTGTGGGGACACGGGGACACTCAGGGGACAATGGGGGACGCTCAGGGGACAGCCAGCACCTTAGGGGGGGTCTCGGCCCAGCTCCACCATGGTGGCGGCTGTGGGGACATGGGGACACTGAGGGGACAATGGGGACACTTGGGGGACAGCCAGCACCTCGGGGGGGGGGTCCTGGGGGTCCCAGCCCAGCTCCACCATGGTGGCAGCTGTGGGGACACGGGGACACTCAGGGGACAATGGGGACACTCAGGGGGGGTCCCGGCCCAGCTCCACCATGGTGGCGGCTGTGGGGACACGGGGACACTCAGGGGACAATGGGGACACTCAGGGGACAGCCAGCACCTCAGGGGGGGGGTCCTGGCGGTCCCAGCCCAGCTCCACCATGGTGGCGGCTGTGGGGACACGGGGACACTCAGGGGACAATGGGGACACTTGGGGGACAGCCAGCACCCCGGGGGGGGGTCACAGCCCAGGGGACCTGTATCATGCCTGGCGGGGGGGGTCCCTGCAGTGGCGGGGGGGACCCCAGCACCCTGAGAGGGTCCGGGAGGGTCCCCAGCTCCCCGGGGGGGACAGGGCCTGGGCTGGGGCAGGGTGGGGGTCTCCAGCACCCTGGGGGGGGGCCTTGCAGTGGGGTGGGGGACCTCAGCTCCCTGGAGGGGCCCAGGGGGATCCCCAGCACCCTGGGAGGAGGGTGCCCTGCAGGGGGGTGGGTCGGGGGGTCCCCAGCACCCCCGCGGGGGGTCCTGCAGTGGGCCAGGGTGGGGGGGATCCCCAACACCCCAGGGAGGGGCAGAGTTGGTCCCCAGCACCCCAAAAGGGGCAACCTGCAGCGGGACGGGGGTCCCCAGCACCCTGGTGGTGGGGGGAACCTGCAGGGGGGTGGGTGAGAAGAGTCCCCAACACCACGGGGGGGGTCCCCTCAGGCCAGGGGGGTCCTGGGGGGGTTCTGGGGGGGTCCCCAGCCCCTGCTCACCCAGCTCGCTGTCCCGGATGCCCATGTAGCTCTCCAGCAGATCGTCCACCTTGGCCACCGCCCGCTCCTCGAAGGCGGAGGGCTGGGGGGGGGACACAACAGGGGGGTCACGGGGATGTGGGGGGGTCCCCGCGTCCCCCCCCCGTCACTTCCCCGCGGGGTCCCCTACCTGCTCCTCGACGGTGGCGGGTCCCCGAGCGCGGAGGCGCAGGGTGCCCCGGCCGGTGCCCAGCTGGGTGCCCCCGCTGCGGCCCCCGCCCGCCCGCGGGCCGACCATGTCTGAAAGGTAACGGAGGGGGGGATTAGGGGGGGCTGCGAATTACTGGGGGCCCCCCAGCATGGATGGGGGGGCTCAAAACCACCCATAGGACCCAAGGGGTGGGAGGGGGAAGGTTTGGGGGGGGCTCCGTAGTGCCCTCCATCAGTCTTGGGGGGCCCCCCAGTTCCTCCTTTGGGTATTGGGGTTCCTGGGGTTATGGGGGGACCCCTCAGCTCCCCCTTGGTTTGGGGGATCCCCTCTGCCACTCCCCGGGGATACAGCCCCCCCCCCTTGGGTTTTGGGGTTCCCCCCAGCACTACATATTCCCATCAGTCCCCCCAGGTTTTGGGGCTCCCCCATGCCCCCCCAGCACTATGGGTCCCCAACAGACCCCCCTTGGGTTTTGGGGCTCCCCCATGCCCCCCCAGCACTATGGGTCCCCAACAGACCCCCCTTGGGTTTTGGGGCTCCCCCATGCCCCCCCAGCACTATGCGTCTCCATCAGCACCCTCTTAGATTTTGGGGTGTTGCCCCCAGCACCGTGGGTCCCCATCAGCCCCCCCTGAGTTATGGGGTCTCCACCAGCCTCCCTTTGGCTTTTGGGGCTCCCCCCAGCACTGTGGGTCCCCACCAGTCCCCCCCCCAGGTTTTGGGGTGCCCCCCAGGCTGTTGGCTCTGCACCAGCCCCCCCCCTTGGATCCCAGGGATCCCCTCAGGGCTATGGGGTCCCCCTCCATTCTGGGGGGACTCTAAGGTGCCCCCTCCACCTCCCCAGGTTTTGGGGGTCCCAGCAGTGGGGCTGTCCCCCCCACTGGGGGGGGGGAGCAGTATCATTGGATGCCTGGATCCCCCCCACCGCCCTTACTGGTGGGGCTCCCAGTGCTCCCAGTAATCCAGGGCACCGCCCTTCAGTCCAGGTGGGGGACAGCAAAGCCCCGGGTGCCCGGGTCCCCCCCACCCCATGAGGGGGGGGCTGCCCTGGGGAGGGGGGCGAGGGCATGGGGACCCCCCTCAGTCTCCCAGTGGGCTCCCAGTGCTCCCAGTTGGGGCTCACCGAAGGCCTTGCGGGGCTCGGTGAGCTGGAGGGCGAAGGTGCGACCCCGGGGCAGCTCCTTCAGCATCTTGGCCACCTCGTAGTGACGGGCGCCCACCAGGCTCTGCCCGTCGATGGCCTCGATCATGTCCCCGACGCTGATCACCGGGATCCGGTCGATGACGCTGCCCTCCCGGATCCGCTGTGGGGACCACCCGGGGGTCACCACGGCCCCCCCGGGGAGGGGGCAGTCCCCAGGTCCCCTCCAGCCCCAGGGCAGCTCAGGGACCACCCATGTCCCTCTATGATAATCCAGGACATCCCTTGGTGTCCTCCTTCCCATCCCCATGTTGGCTTGGGAACCTTCTGAGATGTCCCCATGTCCCCCCCCCCAGCCCCATGGCAGCTCAGGGACCACCCAAAGGGTCCCCACGCCCCCCCAGAATAATCCAGGATGTCCCTTGGTGTCCTCCCTCCCCATCCCCGTGTTGACTTGGGAACCCTCTGAGATGTCCCTGTGTCAGCCCCGGAGCCCCACGGCAGCTCAGGGACCACCAAGGGGTCACCATGCCCACCCCCCAGCGTGGTCAGGGATGTCCCCAGGTCCCCCCCAGCCCCACGGCAGCTCAGGGACCACCAAGGGGTCACCATGCCCACCCCCCAGCGTGGTCAGGGATGCCCCCAGGTCCCCCCCAGCCCCACGGCAGCTCAGGGACCACCAAGGGGTCCCTACATCCCCCCATGATAATCCAGGATGTCCCTTGGTGTCCTCCTTCTCCATCCCCACATCAACTTGGGAGCTCGCTGAGATGTTCCTGTGCCCCCCCAGCCCCAGGGCAACTCGGGGACCACCAGCGTCCCTGTGTGCCCCCACTATGGTCAGAGATGTCCTCTTCAACCCCAGGGCAGCTCAGGGACCACCCAGGGGTCCCGTGACACCCCACTACAGCCCATGATGTCCCTTGGAGTTCTCCTGCCCCAGCCCCATGTTGACCTGGGAACCATCTGAGATGTCCCTGCGTCCCCCCCCAGCCCCACGGCAGCTGAGGGACCACCCTGGGGGTCCACATGATAATTCAGGATGACACTCGGGTGTTCTCCTTCCCCATCCCCACATTGACCTGGGCACCATCTGCGATGTCCCCGTGTCCCCCCGCCACCCCACGCTGGCTCAGGGACCACCCAAGGGGTCCCCACGTCCCCCCACAATAATCCAGGATGACCCTTGGGGTTCTCCTTCCCCATCCCCATGTCGACTTGGGAACCATCTGGGATGTCCCTGTGTCCCCACCCAGTCACAGATCAGCTCAGGGACCACCCAATGGGTCCCCTTCAACCCCAGGGCAGCTCAAGGACCACCCAGGAGTCCCCATGTCCCCCCATGATAATCCACAATGTCCCTTCTTGTTCTCCTTCTCCATCTCTACGTTGACTTGGGAACCCATCTGGGATGTCCTCGTGTGTGTGTCCCCACACCCAGAGCAGCTCAGGGACCATTCAGGGGTCCCCATGTCCCCCCACCATGGTCAGGGATGTCCTGGGGTCCCCACCAGCCCCAGGACAGCTCGGGGACCACCATGATGGTCTGGGATGTCCCTTGGTGTCCTCCTTCCCCATCCCCACGTTGACCTGGGCGCCATCTGCGACGTCCCCGTGTGTCACCCCCCACCCCACGATGGCTCAGGGACCACCCAGGGAGTCCCCACGCCCCCCCCCCAATAATCCAGGATGTCCCTTGGTGTCCTCCTCCTCCATCCCCACGTTGACTTGAGCACCCTCTGGGGTGTCCCCACATCCCCCCACCCCCCGCCCCAGGGTGGCTCAGGGCCCTCTCTGAGCACCCTCAGGTCCCCCTGCCCGGTGACAACGTCCCCCCCCGGCGGTGTCACCTTGATGAAGGCGTAGCCGGCACCGTTGTCAGTGATGGTGAGACCCAGGGCCTCCTCCGACTTGAAGACCTCGACCTCCTTGCGCTGGCCCTTGGTGTGGGCGAAGATGAAGTCCTCGAGGCCGATCTGGCCACCCAGCAGCTTCTCCATGTCCACCTTGTGCGTGTTGAGGGTGCAGAACATCACCTGGGTGGGACAGCGGCGTCAGGGCCTGGGGGGGGGACCTGGGGACACCAGCGACACCCCCCTGGGGACACCTGGGATGGTCATGGGGGTGGAAAGGACCTGGCAGATGTGTGAGACCTTCTTGGGGACAAGCGGGACCCTCGGGGGGGACACAAAGGGTCCCTCTTCTTGAGGACATGCAGGACCCCCCGGGGAAACGTGGGGCACATGGGACCCCCCCAGGGACAAGTGGGACGCTCCTGGGGGACACATGGGACCCCCCCAGGGGACACCGGGACCCCCCCAGGGACAAGTGGGACGCTCCTGGGGGACACCGGGACCCCCCCAGGGACAAGTGGGACGCTCCTGGGGGACACATGGGACCCCCCCAGGGGACACCGGGACCCCCCCAGGGACAAGTGGGACGCTCCTGGGGGACACCGGGACCCCCCCAGGGACAAGTGGGACGCTCCTGGGGGACACATGGGACCCCCCCAGGGGACACCAGGACCCCCCCAGGGACAAGTGGGACGCTCCTGGGGGACACATGGGACCCCCCCAGGGGACACCGGGACCCCCCCAGGGACAAGTGGGACGCTCCTGGGGGACACATGGGACCCCCCCAGGGGACACCGGGACCCCCCCAGGGACAAGTGGGACGCTCCTGGGGGACACATGGGACCCCCCCAGGGGACACCGGGACCCCCCCAGGGACAAGTGGGACGCTCCTGGGGGACACATGGGACCCCTCTCCTTGGGGACACCCATGGTCCCCCCCAGGGTACAGGAGGGATCCCTCCCGCTGGGGGCACCCAGGTCACCCCTACGGGACACGTGAGACCCCTCCCTGCACCCCTGGGGTCCCCTCACCCCAATTCCAACCCTCCCCCGCAGCCCCCCCGCTCTGTCCCAGCCCGGGGTCCCCCTTGTCCCCTCCCCCTTCCCTCCAGGTGTCCCCAATGTCCCCAGCGCCCCCCCAAACCCCCTCCAGGTCGCTGTCCCTCAGCTCCCAATGTCCCCCGGACCCCCAGCACCCAGGGGTGCCCCAATCCCCTCTGGGTGCCCATCCCTCAGCCCCGCCACGCTCCCCCTACACCCCCCCGAGGTGCTCAGAGCACCCTGAGGTGCTCTGCCCCTCAGCCCCCCCATCTGCCAGTGCCTCCCAGCACCCAGGGGTGCCCCAGAACCCTTCTGGGTGCCCACCCCTCAGCACCCCCATACCCCCCCAAACCCCCCCCCCCAGCACCCAGGGGTGCCCCCAAAGCCCTCTGGCTGCCCTGACACCCAGCACCCAAGGGTGCCCCCAAAGCCCCCTGGGTGCCCTGTCCCTCAGCCCCCCACACCCCTCCAGCATCCAGGGGTACCCCCAAACCCTCTGGGTACCCTGACCCCCAACCCCCATGGGTGCCCCAAACCCCTCTGGGTGCCCTGACCTCAGCCCCCCCATGCTCCCCCTGCCCCCTCAGCACCTAGGGGTGCCCCCAAACCCCTTGGGGTGCCCCAAAACTCCTCTGGGTGCCCTGACTCCCAGCACCCAGGGGTGCCCTTAAACCCCTCCTGGTGCCATCCCTCAGCCACCCCAAGGCCCTGCCCCCCCCTCCAGCACCCAGGGGTGCCGTTAAACCCCTCAGGGTGCCCTGATCCCCAGCACCCAGGGTGCCCCCAAACCCCTCTGGGGGCCCTGTCCCTCAGTCACCCACACCCCTCCAGCATCCAGGGGTGCCCCCAAACCCCTTGGGGTGCCCCAAAACCCCTCAGGGTGCCCTGACTCCCAGCACCCAGGGGTGCCCCCAAACTCCTCTGGGAGCCCTGTCCTCAGCCCCCCATGCTCCCCCTGCCCCCCCAGCACCCAGGGGTGCCCTTAAACCCCTCCTTGGTGCCATCCCTCAGCCACCCCAAGGCCCTGCCCCACCCCCAGCACCCAGGGGTGCCACAAAACCCCTCAGGGTGCCATCCCACAGCCCCAAAACCCCTCAGGGTGCCCTGACTCCCAGCACACAGGGGTGCCGCCGAACCCCTCTGGGTGCCCTGACCTCAGCCCCCCCATGCTCCCCCTGCCCCCTCAGCATCCAGGGGTGCCCCCAAACCCCTTGGGGTGCCCCAAAACCCCTCAGGGTGCCCTGACTCCCAGCACCCAGGGGTGCCCCCAAACCCCTCTGGGAGCCCTGTCCTCAGCCCCCCATGCTCCCCCTGCCCCCCCAGCACCCAGGGGTGCCCCCAAAGCCCTCTGCGTGCCCTGATCCCCAGCACCCAGGGGGTGCCCCCAAACCCCTCTGGGCGCCCATCCCCCTCCCCCCCCATGCCCCCCATGCCGCACCTAGGGGGGCCCCCAAAGCCCTCTGCATGTCCTGATCCCCAGCACCCAGGGGTGCCCCCAAAGCCCTCTGGGTGCCCTGAGCCCCAGCACCCAGGGGTGCCCCCAAAGCCCCCTGGGTGCCCATCCCGCTGCCCCCCCCATGCCCCCCATGCCACACCTAGGGGTGCCCCCAAAGCCCTCTGCGTGTCCTGATCCCCAGCACCCAGGGGTGCCCCCAAACCCCTCTGGGTGTCCTGACCCCCAGCCCCCACAGGTGCACCCAAACCCCTCTGCATGCCCTGACCCCCAGCACCCAGGGGTGCCCCCAAACCCCTCTAGGTGCCCATCCCGCTGCCCCCCCCATGCCCCCGATGCCGCACCCAGGGCTGCCCCCAAACCCCTCCGGGCACCCATCCCACTGCCCCCCCCGTGCCCCCGATGCCGCACCCAGGGGTGCCCCCAAAGCCCTCTGGGTACCCTGACCCCCAGCACCCAGGGGTACCCCCACACCCCTCTGGGTGCACTGACGCCCAGCACCCAGGGGTGCCCCCAAATCCTTTAGGGTGCCCCAAAACCCCTCAGGATGCCCTGACTCCCAGCACCCAGGGGTGCCCCCAAACCCCTCTGGGTGCCCTGCCCCCCCAGCACCCAGGGGTGCCCCCAAACCCTTTAGGGTGCCCCAAAACCCCTCAGGATGCCCTGACTCCCAGCACCCAGGGGTGCCCCCAAACCCCTCTGGGTGCCCTGCCCCCCCAGCACCCATGGGTGCCCCCACCTCTCCCGGGGGGATGCGGAAGGCCTCGGCGATCTTCCCGTAGAGCTCACGGACGTTGGTGAAGCCCTCGACGCGGCCGGTGGGGCTGCCGTGCGCCAGCTGCGTGTGGAAGACCAGGCGAGGCCGAAGGGCGGCGGGCGGCGGGGGGAGCCCCGGGGGGGGCGGCCCCCCAGGAGCCCCCGCCGGGACCCCCGGGCTTTCACCGGCAGCTCCCCCGCGCCCCCCCGCCGCCTCCTCGTTCTCCACCAGCGGCGGGGGCTTCTTGCGGCGGCCCAGGCCCAGCGGCATGGGGGGGGCGGGGGTCTTTTTGGGGGGACGGGGGGGTAACAGCAGAGCCTTGGGGGGGTGGGTGCCCCCTCCCCGAGGAGGGGGGGGTCCTGCGGTGCGTCGCTGGGTGCTAAAACGAGAGAGGGGGAAACTGAGGCACGGGGGGGGAGGGCTGAAAACGGGGGGAATGAGGCAGAGCGGGGGCAACTGGGGCGGGGGGGGGAACCGAGGCGGGGGGGAACCGGAGCGGGGGGGGATCGGGGCTGGGGGGAACCCGGGCTGGAGGGAAACCGAGGCGGGGGGGAACCGGGGCCCGGGGGGAACCGGGGCGGGGGGGAACTGAGGCGCGGGGGAACCCGACTCCGGGGGTCCCCGAGGCCCCAGGCCCCCGAACGGGGGGTCTGGGCCCGGTGGACACCCGGTACCGCCCCCCCACCCCGGCCCGCCGCCTCCCCCGGCCCCCCCGCTCACCGGCCGGACCCTCCCGCCCTCCAGCCGGGCGCTGCTGCCGGAGCGACACTTCCGGGAAGGCGTGGCCAAACCCCGCCTAGACCAATCATCGCCGCCGCCCCGCCCCACCGGCCAATGGGACGTGCGGCGGGGGGGGCGGGGGCAGGAAAGGGCTCGGCCGCACCGCCTTCCCCCCCGGCTCCGGGCGATGGGCGCGCCCGGCCCCGCACCCCCGCGGGTGGGGCTGCCCGCAACCAATCAGGGGCGAGGACTGCGAGTCCCGGCGTCGGGGCGGGGCCCGGCAGGGGGCGGGGCCCGGCAGGGGGCGGGGCCCGGCAGGGGGCGGGGCCAAGAGGGGTGGGCGAGGGGAACTGGCGGGGGGGAGGCGTGAAAGACGGACACACCCCATGGGCGGGGGGAACCAGCCCCCTTGGGGGCTTTGGGGGGATATGGGGGGGGGGGGGCAAGACCCCATGGGGGGGTGACAGACCCCCACGCGAGGGCACACAGCCCTTGGGGGGGGTCAGGGACAGACCCCACGGGGGTACATTGGGGGTGGGGTCCAGCCCCCTGGGGGGGGTCACAAACCCCCATTGGGGAGGGGGGGCGGGACACAGATCCCCCCATTGGGGGGAGGGGGGGCGGGACACGACAGGGGACACAGACCCAGATTTGGTGGGGGGTGGAGGGGGACACACAGACCCCCCCATTGGGGGGGGGGGGGGACGGGGACACAGACCCCCATTGGGGGGGTGGAGAGGGACACACAGACCCCCATTGCGGGGGGGAGGGGACAGGACACAGACCCCCCATTGGGGGGGGGGGGACGGGGACACAGACCCCCATTGGGGGGGTGGAGGGGGACACACAGACCCCCTCATTGGGGGGGGGGGGGGCGGAGACACAGACCCCCATTGGGGGGTGGGGGCGGGACACGACAGGAGACACAGACCCAGATTTGGTGGGGGGTGGAGGGGGACACACAGACCCCCCATTGGGGGGGGGGACGGGGACACAGACCCCCATTGGGGGGGGGGGACACAGACCTCCCATTGGGTGGGGGGGGACAGGGACACAGCCCCCCATGGGGGGGGGAGGGGGACACACAGACCTCCCATTGGGGCGGGGGGGACGGGGACACAGACCCCCATTGGAGGGGGGGGGGGACAGGGACACAGACCCCGTTGGGGCGGGGGGGGGGGAGGGGGACACACAGACCCCCATTTGTGGGGGGAGGAACAGGACACAGATTCCCCGGGGGGGGGGGGGGGGGGGAAGGGAACAGGACACAGGGGACACAGACCCCCATGGGGGGGGGGGGGGGGGAGGAAGTGACACAGACCCCCACTTGGGGGGGGGGGGGCAACAGAGGACACAGACCCCCGTTTGGGGGGGGGGGGGACACAGACAGAGGGCACAGACCCCCATTGAGGGGACACACAGACCCCCCCATTGGAGAGGGGGGGGAAATGGGACACAGACCCCCATGGGGGGGGGACCAAGACACAGGGGACACAGACCCCCGTTGGGGGGGTGGGGGGGGACAGACAGAGGGCACAGACCCCCATTGAGGGGGGACACACAGACCCCCACCGGCAGGGGGGAACGGGACACAGACCCCCATTGGGGGGGGGGGGGGGGTCAGACCCTGTTTGGGGGTGAACACACCCCATGGTGGGGGCAGGGGGTCACCCACCAGCCCATTCCCACGGCGCCATTTTGGGGGGGTCCCAACAGCCCCCCCACCCCCCCAACGGGCGGAGGCGGGCGGAGGTTTCAGCGCTTTATACAAAGCCGTACACGTGCGCTCCTGTTGCAGGAACAGACCCTTTTCCGGGCGGTTTTATCCCAAAGGATAAGAGGGCCCCGCCCTGCCCCGCCCCGAGCCGCCCGCGGCCCCCCCGACCCCCCAACACCCCCCCGGGGGGCTCCCCCCTGTCCTGGGGAGGGAGGGGGGCTGGGGGGAGGAGGACACCCACAGCCCCGAGAGGGGGGACCCCCAAGATGGGGGGGGAAGGGCACCTGGGGACCCCCAAGATGGGGGGAACGAGGATGGGGGACCCCCAAGATGGCGGGGGGGGAGGCAAGGACACCTGGTGACCCCCAGAATTGGGGGCGAGGATGGGGGAGCCCCAAGATGGGGGGGCGAGGACACCTGGGGGGAGGGGGAGGACGAGGACACACCATGAAGCCCACAGCCCTGAGACGGGGGGACAGGGACACCCCAAGACCCCCACAGCAGAGATGGGGGGGGACAACAAGGACACCCCAGGGCCACCAGAGCATGGAGATGGGGGGACAAGGACAGCAGAAGCCCCGAGATGGGGGGGTGAGGAACCCCGAGACCCCCAGACCCCCAAGATGGCAGAGGACCAGGACCCCTCAGGACCCCCAAAGCCTTAAGACACAGGGTCAAGGTCACCTCGCCACCCCAGACCCCCAGGGTGGGGTGGGTGAGGACACCCTGGGACCCCCAGACCCCCAGGGTGGGGTGGGTGAGGACACCCTGGGACCCCCAGGGTGGGGTGGGGTGGGTGAGGACACCCCGGGACCCCCACACCCCCAAGAAGGTGGGGGATGAGGGACACCTCAGGACCCCCAAGAAAGGGTAGGGGGCGGCACCGAGGACCCCCCATGACCCCCCCCAAGCTCCAAGACAGGGGGATGAGGCCCCCCCCACCCCCAGACACCCCAGATGAGGGGGGCAAGGACACCAAGACCCCCCCCAAAAGCCTGGAGGTGTTTGAGGAGCCACTCTCAGCCCAGAACCTGGTGGGCAGTGGCCACCAGCAGAAGCCACACCCCCCCAGTCGTGGTCCCCAAGAGGTCCAAACCCCACCCCGAGCCCCCCCAGACTGGGTTTGGGGGGCGTGGGGGGGGGGCGGGGCTAGACGGGCAGGATCTGCTCCAGGAGGGTCCTGGAGGACGGGGGGATCCTGTCGGGGAACTTGACCTCGAACTCGATGATGAGGTCCCCGCGCTGGTCGGGGGTGCGGGGGTAGGGCAGCCCCTCGCCCGGGATGCGGCGCTTCACCCCCGGCTTCAGGATGTCCTTGAAGACCATGGGGATGGTGCGGCCGTCCAGCGTGGGGGCGTTGACCGTGCAGCCGCAGAGCGCCTGGGGGGGAGAGGGCGCGGGGCGCCACCCGTCACCGCCACGCCACCGGGACCCGCCGCCCGTCACGGCCCCGCCACCCAGACCCACCAGACAACCTCCCATCACGTCCCCACCACCCATCACGTCCCCACCACCCATCACGTCCCCACCACCAAGACCAGACAACCACCCGTCATGTCCCCACCACCCAGACCCACATCCCCACCACATCCCCACCACCCAGACCCATGTCCCCACCACCCAGACCTGCCACCCAACCACCCATCACGTCCCCACCATCCATCACGTCCCCACCACCCATCACGTCCCCACCACCCATCACGTCCCCACCACCCAGACCTGCCACCCAACCACCCATCACGTCCCCACCACCCATCACGTCCCCACCACCAAGACCAGACAACCGCCCGTCATGTCCCCACCACCCAGACCCACATCCCCACCGCATCCCCACCACCCAGACCCACGTCCCCACCACACAGACCTGCCACCCAACCTCCCATCACGTCCCCACCACCCATCACGTCCCCACCACCAAGACCAGACAACCACCCGTCATGTCCCCACTACCCAGACCCACATGCCCACTGCATCCCCACCACCCAGACCCACGTCCCCACCACCAAGACCCATGTCCCCACCACCCAACCAACCACCCATCACGTCCCCACCACCCAACCAACCACCTGTCACATCTCCACTATCAAGACCCACCACCCATCACGTCACCACCACCCAACCACCCACCCAACCACCACACTTCCACTACCAAGACCAACCACCGAGACAACCACCCTTGGCCCTCACCACCAAGATCTACCACTCATCACATGCTGACCAGCCAGACCCATCACCCCCTGCATCCATCCATCCAACCACCCAACCACCTGTCGCATCTCCACCGCCAGGACCGACCGCCCAGACAACCACCCATCACATCCCTGCCACCCATCATGTCCAACCCACTGAGACCAACAGCCCATCACGCCCATCCAACCGAGAACAACAGCCCAGACAACCCCCCTTGGTCCCCACCACCCAGACAACACCCATCACATACTCTGCTATCCCCACCACCAAGACCAACTGGCCAGACAACTGTCCGTCATGACCCCACCAGGACCAACCGCCCAGACAACCACCCATGGTCTCCACCATCAAGATCCAACACCCATCATGTCCCTGCCACTCAGACCAACCACCCGTTGCGTCCACGCTACCAAGACCAACTACCCAGGCAACCACCCTTGGTTCCTAACACCAAGACCCCCCACACGTCGTGTCCCCACCACTGCCTGCATCTCCGCCACCAAGGCCAACCGCCCAGACAACCACCCATCACATCCCCACCACCAAGATCCACCACCCATCGTGTCCTCACCACCCAGACCAACCGCCTGGTGCATTCCACCACTGCCATCACCATGACCAGCCCACCCATGACGTCCCCACCACAACCAACCCACCCTTGACATCCCCACCGCCACGACCAACCCACCTGTAACGTCCCCACCACAACCAACCCACCCTTGACATCCCCACCGCCACCACCATGACCAGCCCACCCGTGACGTCCCCACCACAACCAAACCACCCTTGACATCCCCACCGCCACCACCACGACCAACCCACCCATAACGTCCCCACCACAACCAACCTACCCTTGACATCCCCACTGCTGCCACCACCACGACCAACCCAGCCTTGACGTCCCTACCACCGTGACCAACCAAGCCTTGACGTCCCCACTGCCACCACCATGACCAACCCAGCCTTGACGTCCCCGCTGCCACCACCATGACCAACCCAGCCTTGACGTCCCCGCTGCCACCACGACCAACCCAGCCTTGACTTTCCCACTGCCACCACCATGACCAACCCAGCCTTGACTTTCCCACTGCCACCACCACAACCAACCAACCCAGCCTTGACGTCCCCACCACCACGACCAACCAACCCAGCCTTGACGTCCCCACCACCACAACCAACCAACCCAGCCTTGACGTCCCCACCACCACAACCAACCAACCCAGCCTTGACGTCCCAACCACGACCAACCCACCCATTCTGACCACCCACCCACCTCGCGGAGGCTAATCTTCGCCGGGTAGACAATGTCCGAGCCCTCCCGGCGGAAGACGCCATGCGGTTTGTCTTTGAGGACGAAGACGACGTCGGCGGGGATGTTGTTGGGGGTCTGGTCGCCCTCCTTTGGGAAGGTGATCTTGGTGCCCTCCTTCCAACCCCGCTTCACCTCGATGGTGAGAATCTTGTCCTCGTTACGCACCGTCTTCCCATCGGGGTTGAGACGCTTGTGAGAGATCTTCATCTTCTTGGTACAACCGCTGTAGATCTCCTCCAGGGAAACCTTCAGGTCGTAGAGCACTGGGGGGTCTTGCTTACGGCAGGCGCCTTCTGGTCCCCCCCGACCGCGGGGGAAGCCGACGCTACCGAAACCTCCCACGTGGAAGGTGGTGAAGGTGTCGTCACCGTCCTCATCGTCCCCATTGCGTTGCACGAAGAAAGTGTCAAAGGGGTTGCGACCGTCGAAGAATTCGGCGAACATGGCATGAGGGTCGCCCCGGAAGGTGTAGGTGAAGGTGGGGCCATTGGACCCCCCCGAGCCGGAGGTCGGGGCTCCCCCTTTCAGCCCTAAAAAGGGGGGGAAGGTGCCCGTCAGCCCCCCCAGATGCCAGAGGTGGCCCCGGTAGGTTGCCGAAGTGCCCTGGCGCGTTACCGGCCGGGGCAGGGTGTGGGGTGAGACGCGGGCAAGGCGTGGGGCAGGTAAGGGTGTGGGGCGGGTGTGGGGCAGGCAGGCGGGTGGGCGGTGGCGGCGGTCTGGCGCGGCCCCAGCGCCGGGAGCGGGAACCGGTTCTGCTCGGGCGCCGGAGGACGCGGCGCAGACAGACGCCGCTGACGGCCCCGGCCAGGCCCCAACAGGCCCAGCCGGATCCATCACCACCCCCCGGCACGCCCCGGCGCGGCTCCCAGCACCCCCCAGGCTCCAGCCCCGCTGCCTGCGCCCTGCCAGACTCCTGCCACCCCCTGCCTGGCCCCGCGAAGACCCCAGCCCCCTGCCTGCCTTCACCCTGACCCCCACCCTTCCTGCCCACCCTCAGCCCCCCGCCTGCCTTCACCCTGACCCCCACCCATCCTGCCTGTCCCCCAGCCCCCCTGCCTGCCTTCCCCCCACAACCCCACCCTCTCTGCCTGCCTTCACCCTGACCCCCCCACCCCCAGATCCCCACTCCCTGCCCCCCATTCCCAGGGCCCGTCTCCCCTCCCCAGCCCCCAATCCTTGCTGCCTGCGTTCCCCCTGACCCCCTTCCCCCCATATCTCCACCCATGCTGCCTGCCACCCCCCCAGACCCTCATCCCCCCTGCCTGCCTTTACACTGACCCCCCCGAACCCACATCACCCCAACCCCCTGACCCCCATCCCGTCCACCTTTACCCCCTGCCCCCCACCATCCCTGCCTGTCCCCCAAGACCCCCATCACCTACTGCCTGCCTTCAGCCCGACCCCACCACCCCTGCTATCCCTCCCAGCCCCCCAGCCTGTCCCCCCCAGACCCCCCCACTGTCAGGCTTTCCCCCAGACTCCCACACACCCTCTGCCTGCCCCCCCCAGCCTGCCTTCACCCTGACCCTCACCCCCGCTGCCTGCCTTCACCCCATCGCCCCCCAGGCCCCTACCCCCGCTGCCTGCCCCCCCAGCCCCCCACTCCTCCAGCCTGCCCCCCCAGCCCCTCACCACCCCAGCCTGCCTTCACCCTGACCCCCACCCTCCCTCCCTGCCCCCCCAGAGCCTCACCTCCCAGCCTGCCCCCCCAGCCCCCTACAACCCCAGCCTGCCTTCACACTGCCCCCCCGCCCCCCCAACCCCCACTCCGCCTTTACCCCATTGCCCCCCAGACCCCTACCCCCGCTGCCTGCCCCCCCAGCCCCCCACCCCCCCAGCATGCCTTCACCCTGACCCCCACCCCCCCACCCTGCCTTCACCCTGCCCCCCACACTCCCTGCCTGTCCCCCCCAGTCCCCCACCCTGCCTTCACGCTGCCCCCCACACTCCCTGCCTGGCCCCCCCACCCTGCCTTCACCCTGCCCCCCACACTCCCTGCCTGTCCCCCCCAGTCCCCCACCCTGCCTTCACCCTGCCTCCCTCCCTCCCTGCCTGGCCCCCCCACCCTGCCTTCACCCTGCCCCCCACACTCCCTGCCTGGCCCCCCCAGCCCCCCACCCCCCAGCCTGCCCCAGCCCCCCACAACCCCAGCCTGCCTTCACGCTGCCCCCCTCCCTCCCTGCCTGGTCCCCCACCCTGCCTTCACCCTGCCCCCCACCCCTCCCCAGCCCCAACCCGCCCCGTCCCCCCCTCCCCCCGGCGCCGCCGCTCACCCTCCTCCCCGTACTTGTCGAAGATCTCCCGCTTCTTAGGGTCGCTGAGGACGTCGTAGGCCTCGGCCACCTCCTTGAAGCGCTCCTCGGCCCCCGGCTCCTTGTTCTTGTCGGGGTGGAAGCGCAAGGCCTGCCGGCGGTAGGCCCGCCGCACGTCCTCCCCCGAGGCGCCGCGGGCCAGCCCCAGCGTGCGGTAATAGTCCTTCCCCATCCCGCCCGCCGCCCCCCGCCGCCGCCGGCCGCTTCACTGAGGCGATGGCGGAACCTTCCAGAGCCCGCCGCCCGCTTCGCCCCGCCCCCGCGCCTCTCCGCCAATCCGCGCGCGGGGCGTCACGGCGGGGCGGGAAGAGGGGGGGCGCGGCGCGCGGTTTGCGCCTGCGCGGCGGCGCTTGTGCTTGCGGGTGGGCGGGGCCGGCGCTGCGCCCCGCCCCTTTCCTCCCCCCCTCCCCGCCCCCGGCCGGGACCCCGCCGGCTGTTGCCGTGGGAACGGGAGGGACGGGGAGGGGCTGTGCTCGTCACCATGGCAACCGGCACCCGAGAGACGGCTGTCCCCGTCACCATGGCACCCGGCACCACGGGTTGTCTGTCACCCATAGCCAATGTCACCCTCAGCGACACCCTGTCCCTGTCACCCAGGGCCACTGTCACCCACAGTGACAACGCTGTCACCCACAGCCACTGTCACCCACAGTGACAGCCCATCCCTGTCACCCACCATGACAACCCTGTCACCCACAGTGACACCCTGTCCCTGTCACCTAGGGCCACCGTCACCCTGAGAGACAGCCTGTCACCCATGGCCACCATCACCTGCGGTGACAGCCTGTCCCTGTCACCCGCCATGACAACCCTGTCACCCACAGTGACACCCTGTCCCTGTCACCTAGGGCCACCGTCACCCTGAGAGACAGCCTGTCACCCATGGCCACCATCACCTGCGGTGACAGCCTGTCCCTGTCACCCACCATGACAACCCTGTCACCCACAGTGACAGCCACTATCACCCTGAAAGACAGCCCACAGCCACTGTCACCCTCAGCAACAATCTGTCCCTGTTACCCGCTGTGACAACCCTGTCACCCAGGGCCGCTGTCACCCTGAGAGACAGCCTGTCACCCACGGCAACCATCACCCGCAGTGATGGCCTGTCCCTGTCACCCACGGCCACTGTCACCTGCAATGACATGCTGTCCCTGTCACCCACAGCAACCACCACCTGCGATGACAGCCTGTCCGTGTCACCCACAGCCACTGTCACTCTCAGTGACACCCTGTCCATGTCACCCAGGGCCACTGTCACCCTGAGAGATAGCCTGTCACCTACGGCAACCATCGCCTGCAGTGATACCCTGTCCCTGTCACCCACAGCCACTGTCACCCTCAGTCACAACCTGTCCCTGTCACCCGTTGTGACAATCCTGTCACTCACAGCCACTGTCACCCTGAGAGATAGCCCATTGCTGTCACCCATGACAACTGTCACACCAGGAGGTGGCTGTCCCTGTCACCCACCATGACAACCCTGTCACCCGCAGTGACACCCTGTCCTTGTCACCCAGGCCCACTGTCACTCTGAGAGACAGCCTGTCACCCACGGCAACCATCGCCCGCAGTGATAGCCTGTCCCTGTCACCCACAGCCACCGTCACCCCCAGACACTGTCACCCACACCGATAGCCTGTCCTCTGTCACCCGTGGCCCCCATCACTCTTGGTGACAGCCCACCTCCTGTCCCCCATGGCCAGTGCCACCCCCAGTGACAGCCCGTCCCTGTCACCCACAGTATCTCGTCCCCAGGGTGACAGCCCCGTCCCGCCATCCCCAGCCACTGTCCCTGTCCATGACAGCCTGTCCCTGTCACCAGAGGGTGTCACCACCATGACACCACCTGGGGCCTCTGTCCCCCCAGTGTCCCCTAGCGATGTCCCCACGGGGATCCCCGGTTCAGGTGACACCTGGGGCACAGACACCCCAGTGCAGCCCCCGGTGGGGTGCCAGCGTATGGGGGCACGGGGACACGGGGACACGGGGACACGGGGACATGGGGGACATGGGGACACGGGGGACATGGGCATGGGGGGACATGGGGACACATGACAGGGATAAAGGGACATGGGGGACATCTGGACACAGGGACATGGGAACACGGGACGGGGACATGGGGACACAGGGGACAGGGACAGAGGGACATGGGGACAGGGGAATATGGGGGACAAGTGGCCAAGGGGACATGGGGACACAGGGACACGGGGCCAGGGGGGTCACAGGGACAAGGGGACACGGAGCCATCGGGACCCCTGCTCATGGGGACAGGGGGACGGAGGGACATGGGGACACCGGGGGGACAGCGACTGGGTGAGCCTGGGGGGGACACGACAGTGCCCGTGGCCCCCGGTGGCCCCACGTCCCAGTGTCCCCTGTGCCCCGACGTGTCCCCACAGGGTCCCCCCATGCCCCGACCTGTCCCCCCCCACCCCCATCTGTGTCCCCCGTGCCCCACGTCCCCGGTGCCCCACCAACGTTCCCGAGGTGTCCCCGTGCCTCCATGTCCCCATGGCCCCCCAATGCCCCCATGGCCCCCCCGGCCCCCCCCGCCCCCCGTGGGCCCTGCTGAACCTCCACCCCCCATTTCACCCCACGCCGCGGGCCCCGCCCTCCTCCCCAGGCCACGCCCTCCTCCCCAGGCCACGCCCACCCCGCCTCGCTCCTCGAGGCCCACGCGGAGATGCTTCCCTGCCCACCGCCACGCCGCTGGCCTCCGCCGCAAGCCCATTGGCTGCCTCCGCCGTCACTCCGCCCCCAGCCTCCGCTTCCCATTGGCCGCGGTGCTGTCGTTTCCGTTGCCCCGGAAACTAGCAGGGCGGGAAAGGGAGAGGGCGGAGGCGGGGCCGCCGGGCCCCCGGGCCCTGATTGGCTGCTTGCCACCATCAGAGCAGCGGCGATTGGCGGCGGCGCCGGCCCCGCCCGCCAGGTGAAACGGGAGGATCACGTGGGGGGAGCGGGCGCCCGGCGGGAGCGGCGGCGGCGGCGGCGGCGGCGGCGGAGCAGCGGCGGCGGCCATGAAGCACTACGAGGTGAGGCGGCGCCGCCCGCCCCGGCCCCGGCCGCGGCCCTGGCCCCGGCCCCGGCTCCGGCTACCCCTCACGGCCCGGCCCCGTCGACCTCGCTCTGCTCCCTGCGGGTCGCCGCGACGCTTCCGCGCATGCGCCGGGCTCCTGGGCCACGCTACTGCGCATGCGTGCGGCGGCGGCGCGGCAGTGCGCATGCGTGCGGCGGCGCGGCGCCCCGCTCCCTCCGCGGGGGGGGGGGTGCTCGGTGCGCGCATGCGTGTGAGCGCGGCCCCAGTTACGGGCGGCTGCGCATGCGTAGCAGGCCGCGGGGGGGGGGGGGGGTGTCCTGCGCATGCGTGGCAAGACGGCGCTGGCGGCGCGCATGCGCAGTGGCGGGTGCGAAGGCGGGGCCTGGTCGCGGCCTCCTCCCTCCGGTGGGGCCCGGCCCGGTCCAGCGGGGCCCGGGCGGGTTCAGCGGGGCCCAGCCGCCCCCCTCGGGCCCGCCCCGCCATGCCTGGGCCCGTCCCGCCGGGCCTTGTCCGGGCCTGTCATGGCCGCGCCCCGCTGGCGCCGCGCACACCTTGTGGCAACAGCCGTGAGGGGCTGACGGCAGCGGTGACGGCAGCGGTGACGACGACGGGTGTGGCGCCCGCCCACGGCCCCGTCCCGCGCGGGAGGCGAGCGGGGTGTCGCCCCCGGCGTGGCGGGCTTCGGTGTCCGCTCGGGGGGGTCCCTGTGCCCCCCGGGGGGGGGGGAGGACCCTCACTGCCCGCCCCGGCCGGGCTCACACCCCCCCCCCCGGGGGGGGACCGGCAGCGCGGGGGCTGGCAGGGCGGTTCCTGCCCGCGGCGCTGCCAGCCCCGGCCTGCCCGGCCCGTCGGGCTGCCTGCCGCGCCCGGCGGGGGCGAGAAGCGGAGCCCCGGCATGGCGTCCTGCCCGCCCCCCCCACCCCCCGCCATGGTGTCACCCCCCCGGGGGGGGCGGCTGGGACACTGTCACGGCCCCACGGTCCCCACAGCCGCGACCGGGGCGGGGTGGCAGGTGGGACACCCCCCTCCCCACCCCCGGGTGGCCCCGTCCCGCTGGCGGTGGCAGCGGGGAGGGGCCGGGGCCGCGGGCGGATGCTTGTCATAGCTCGGCGGTGAGGGTGACGCCGCTGCGGGCGGGACGCGGCCTGACGGGGGGGGGGGGGAAGAGCCAAAATAAACCTTCCCCCCCGCCGGCCCTGTCCCCGTCACCGTCACCACGCTCGGGGCACCCTCGCGCCTCGTTTGGCATGTCCGGGATCGCCCGTGGGGGTGTCACACCCCCAGCCCCCGCCGGGGTGGCCCTGGGGTGACAGACCCCTGTCCCTGCCAGGGTGGCACAGGGGTGACGTATCCCCGTCCCCACTGGGGTGACCGAGGGTGACACCCTGTCCCCATTGGGGTGGCACAGGGGTGACAGACCCCTGTCCCTGCCGGGGTGGCAGAGGGGTGACGTTATCACTGGGGTGACCAAGGGTGACAGACCCCGCTGGGGTGTCACAGGGGTGACAGGCCCCTGTCTCCATTGGGGTGACCCAGAGGTGACAGACCCCTGTCCACCTGGCAGTGACGTAGACCCATCCCCCCCCGGGTGACCCGGGGGTGACATCCAGCCGCGTGGCCGCGCTTCGGCTGGGCCTGTCCCCACCCTCGTGCCACCGAGGGCCTTGGGGACCCGGCGGTGTTGGGGAGGGGGGGTCCCGCCTTACCTCCCGCCTGCACCGCGCTCCTGTCCCCTCCGTCCCCGCCGGCCACTGGTCCCTGTCCCTCCCCAGGCACCGGGTGACCCTGTCCCTCCTGTGGCCACCTCCAGGGCCACCTCCGGGGCCACCAGGGCCAAGAGCCACCCCGGGGGGGGGGGGGGTTATATTTAGCAGCTCCCCAGGGACCGATCAGGTTTCGGCTGGGCGCGCCGGCGTCCCTGCGGTGTCCCCGGGGGCCGGTGACATGGAGGGAGCGGGGTTGCCCCGTGAGGGGGGCCAGGTGTCCCCGTCCCCCATCCTGGGGCTGTGGCACCAGGCTCCCCCCGCCAAGAAGACGAAGAAAGCCGTCCTCTTCTTCGAGGTGGAGATCCTGGACGCCCGGACGCGGGAGAAGCTCTGCTTCCTCGATAAGGTACCTGGCGGAGGGGGGACACGTCCCCTCCCCCTTGTCCCCTGTCCCCCTGGGTGGGGGGGCTAGGGGAAGGGGAAACTGAGGCACGGGCGCCCTGGCAGCCCCCCGACGGTCTCTCGATTGCCCGCAGGTGGAGCCCCACGCCACCGTCGCCGAGATCAAGGGCCTCTTCACCAAGGCCCGTACGTACGGATAGGGACAGGGACGGGGACGAGGACCCTCCGCTGGGGACCCTTGTGGCAGCTGGAGACCCTCCGTGGGGTGGTGGGGCCCCTTGTCGTGGCTGGGGACCTGTCATGGGGCCATGGTGGTCACCATCGTGACCAGGGACCCATCACGGGGCTGTGGGGACCCTCATCGTGGTCAAGGACCCGTCACGGGGCCTTGGGGACGCCCGACATGGGGTGGTGGGGACCTTTGTTACAGCTGGGGACCTGTCATGGGGCCATCATGGTCACCATCGTGACAAGGGACCTGTCACGGGGCCTTGGGGATGCCCGTCATGGGGTGGTGGGGACCCTTGTCACAGCTGGGGACCTGTCACAGGGCCATTCTGGTCACCATCGTGACCAGGGACCCGTCACGGGGCTGTGGGGACCCTCGTTGCAGCTGGGGACCTGTCATGGGGCCATCATGGTCACCATCGTGACCGGGGACCTGTCACGGGGCTGTGGGGACCCTTGTCACAGCTGGGGACCTGTCACGGGGCCATTGTGGCCACCATCATGACCAGGGACCTGTCATGGGGCCCTGGGGACCCCCGTTGCAGATGGGGACCCACCCCAGGGCTGTGGGGACCTCACCGGTGGCTGGGGACCTGTCCCGTGGCCGTGGGGACCCCTGTCATGGCTGGGGACCCTTCATGGGGACATTGTGGTCCCCATAGTGACCAGGGACCCCCATCGTGACCAGAAACCTGTCACAGGGCTCTGGGGACCCCCTCTGTCACCAGGGACCTGTTGTGGCACCCTGGGGACGCCCCTCGTGACCGGGACCCCGTCCTGGTGCCATCGCCGTGTCCCCGCCGTGCCGCCAACACCGTCCCTTCTCTCCCGCAGATCCCCAGTGGTACCCGGCCAGACAGTCCCTGCGCCTGGACCCCAGTGAGTGCCACCGCGGCGGGGTGTCCCCGAGGTGTCCCCGGGGTGTCCCCGAGGCCGTGGGGTCACCAGGGCGCGTGTCCCCGCAGAGGGCAGGTCGCTGAAGGACGAGGACGTGCTGCAGAGCCTGCCCGTGGGCACCACCGCCACCTTCTACTTCCGCGACCTGGGGGCCCAGATCAGCTGGGTGACGGTGAGGCGGCCGTCTCTCTGTCCGCCTGTCCCTCCCTCTGTCCGCCTGTCCCTCCCTCTGTCCACCTGTCCCTCCCTCTGTCCCTCCCTCTGTCCGCCTGTCCCTCCGCCTGTCCCTCCCTCTGTCCGCCTGTCCCTCCCTCTGTCCGCCTGTCCCTCCGCCTGTCCCCCCCTCTGTCCACCTGTCCCTCCCTCTGTCCGCCTGTCCCTCCCTCTGTCCCTCCCTCTGTCCCTCCCTCTGTCCCTCCCTCTGTCCGCCTGTCCCTCCGCCTGTCCCTCCCTCTGTCCGCCTGTCCCTCCGCCTTTCCCTCCCTCTGTCCGCCTGTCCCTCCCTCTGTCCACCTTTCCCACAGTCTGTCCCTCCCTCTGTCCGCCTGTCCCTCCCTCTGTCCGCCTGTCCCTCCGCCTGTCCCTCCCTCTGTCCACCTGTCCCTCCGCCTGTCCCTCCCTCTGTCCGCCTGTCCCTCCCTCTGTCCGCCTGTCCCTCCGCCTGTCCCTCCCTCTGTCCACCTGTCCCTCCGCCTGTCCCTCCCTCTGTCCACCTGTCCCTCCCTCTGTCCGCCTGTCCCTCCGCCTGTCCCTCCCTCTGTCCGCCTGTCCCTCCCTCTGTCCGCCTGTCCCTCCCTCTGTCCCTCCCTCCCTCCCTCTCGCCATCCCCCTCTTTCTTTACCCTTCTGCCCCCCCAGCCCGCTCTCCATCCATCTGTCCCTCAGTCCGTCCATCTGTCTGCTCCTCTCTGTCCCTCTGTCCTTCCCTGCGTCCCTCTGTCCCTCCCTGTCCCTGTGCATCTTCAGCCCTCCAGCTGTCCGTCTGTCCCTGCCTCCATCCGTCTCCCTCTGCCCCTCCCTGTGTCCCTCTGTCCCTCCCTGTGTCCATCTGTCTGTCCCTGTGTCCATTGCTCCATCTGCTCCTTTGTCTGTTCCCATGTCTGGCTGTCTGTCCGTCTGTCCATCCCTCTGTCTATCCCTGTGTCCCTCTGTCCCTCCCCCGTCCCTCTGTGCCTGCTTCCGTCCCTCCGTCCGTCCCTGTCCCCCTCCACCCGCTCCTCTGTCCCCGTGTCCCTCTGTCCGTCCCTCTGTCCCTCAACCCCCCATCCCTCTGTCCGTGTGTCTGTCCCTGCCTCCCTCTGCCTGTCCCCGTGTCCCTCTGTCCGTGTGTCCGTCCCTGCCTCCCTCTGCCTGTCCCCATGTCCCTCTGTCCGTCCCTGCCTCCCTCTGCGTGTCCCCATGTCCCTCTGTCCGTGTGTCCGTCCCTGCCTCCCTCTGCGTGTCCCCGTGTCCCTCCGTCCGTGTGTCCGTCCCTGCCTCCCTCTGCCTGTCCCCGTGTCCCTCTGTCCGTGTGTCCGTCCCTGCCTCCCTCTGCGTGTCCCCGTGTCCCTCCGTCTGTGTGTCCGTCCCTGCCTCCCTCTGCCTGTCCCTGTGTCCCTCTGTCCGTGTCCCCGTCCCTGCCTCCCTCTGCGTGTCCCCGTGTCCCCATGTCCGTGTGTCCGTCCCTGCCTCCCTCTGCGTGTCCCCGTGTCCCTCCGTCCGTGTGTCCGTCCCTGCCTCCCTCTGCCTGTCCCCGTGTCCCTCTGTCCGTGTGTCCGTCTCTGCCTCCCTCTGCCTGTCCCCATGTCCCTCTGTCCGTGTGTCCGTCCCTGCCTCCCTCTGCCTGTCCCCGTGTCCCTCCGTCCGTGTGTCCGTCCCTGCCTCCCTCTGCCTGTCCCCGTGTCCCTCCGTCCGTGTGTCCGTCCCTGCCTCCCTCTGCGTGTCCCCGTGTCCCTCTGTCCGTGTGTCCGTCCCTGCCTCCCTCTGCCTGTCCCCATGTCCCTCTGTCCGTCCCTCTGTCCCTCCACCCCCCTCTTTCTCCATCCCTCTGTCCCTGCGCCCACCCCCGTGTCCCTCCGCGTGTCCCCTGTCCCTCCCTGTCCCCCCCATCCGTCCGTCCGTCCGTCTGCAGGTTTTCCTGACGGAGTACGCGGGGCCGCTGCTCATCTACCTGCTCTTCTACTTCCGCGTCCCCTTCCTCTACGGGCCCCGCTACGACTTCACCGCCAGCCGCCACCCCGTCGTCCAGTCAGTGGGGGGGTTCCGGGGGGTCCTGGGGGGCGCGAGGGGCGGGGGGGTTGCCCCGGGGGGGCTGGAGGTCGTGTTTGGGGGCCAGGAGCCTGAGTTGGGGGTCATAGGACATGGGGGGAGGGGCTGGATGGGGGGTCCTGAGACCTGGAGGGCTGCTCTGGGGGGGCTGGGGGGTGGGATTGGGGGTTATAGGACCTGGGGGGGGGGGAGCAGCCCTGGGGGGGCTGAATTGGGGGTCCTGAGACCTCGGGGGCTGCTCTGGGGGGGCTGGGGGGTGGGATTGGGGGTTATAGGACCTGGAGGGGGGGGGGAGCAGCCCTGGGGGTGCTGAATTGGGGGTCCTGAGACCTGGGGGGTTGCTCTGGGGGGGCTGGGGGGCCATGTTGGGGGGGGCTGGGGGGCGGAATTGGGGGTCATAGGACCGGGGGGGGCTGAATTGGGGGGCCTGAGACTTGGGGGGGCTGCCCTGGGGGGGGCAGGGGGCTGAATGGGGGGTCCTGAGACCTGGGGGGCTGCCCTGGGGGGGGGCTGGGGGGTGGAATTGGGGGTCATAGGACCTGGGGGGGCTGAATTGGGGGGCCTGAGACTTGGAGGGGCTGCCCTGGGGGGGGCAGGGGGCTGAACTGGGGGTCCTGAGACCTGGGGGGCTGCCCTGGGGGAGGGGCTGGGGGCCATGTTGGGGGAGGCTGGGGGCTGGAATTGGGGGTCCTCGTACCTGGGGGGCTGCCAGGGGGGATGGGGGGGCTGAGTTGGGTGGTCCTTGGACCTGGGGGGGTTGCCCTGGGGGGGCTGGGAGAAGAATTGGGGGTCCTGAGATGTGGGGGGCTGCCCTGGGGGGGGCTGGGAGCCATGTTGGGGGGGGCTGGGAGGCTGAATTGGGAGTCCTGAGACCTGGGGGGCTGGGGGCCATGTTGGGGGGCCAGGGGGCTGAATTGGGGGTCCTGAGATGTGTGAGGGGCTGCCCTGGGAGGGACTGGGGGCCATATTGGGGTGCTGAGACCTGGGGGGGCTGATCTGGGGGGGCTCAGGGGGCTGGGGGAGCTGGGCTGGGGGCTGAATTGGGGGTTCTCAGACTTGGGGGGCTCGGGGCCATGTTGGGAGGCCGGGGGGTTGAATTGGGGGTCCTGAGACCTGGGGGGCTGCCTGGAGGGGGGTTGGGGGGGCTAAGGGGCGGAATTGGGGGTCATAAGACCTGGGGGGGCTGAGGGGGGAGCTGAGGGAGGGCGGGGGTCCCCCCTGGGCGCTCAGGAATTGGGGGGTTGCACCGGGGGTCCCACAGGGGGGGCACCGGGGGACAACAGTCAGTGTGGCGGGGGACGGGGGGGGCGCGGGGGTCCTGGGGCATGTGTGTCCCCCTGGGGCGTGTCCCCATGTCCCCCCCGTGTCCCCATGTCCCCCCGTGTCCCCCCCAGCCTGGCGTGCGGCTGTCACTCCTTCCACTACGTCAAGCGCCTGCTGGAGACGCTCTTCGTCCACCGCTTCTCCCACGGCACCATGCCGCTGCGCAACATCTTCAAGGTGACACCCGCGTCACCCGCGTCACCCCCCGCCGGCCCCTCCCTGTCCCCACCGCAGCCGGGCCACCCCCCCCATGTCCCTTCGGCCACCCGCTCCCCCCGCCAGCACCCCCACGGGAACGCCTGTGGCCCCTGGATGCTGGCATCTGGGGGTCCCCAGGCGTCACCGCGTGTCCCCTCTCAATGTCCCCAACGTGTCCCCAACTCCTCCCGCTTCCCCCCAGAACTGCACCTACTACTGGGGCTTCGCCGCCTGGATGGCCTACTACATCAACCACCCGCTGTACACCCCCCCCGGTGAGTGTCACCGTCACCGTCACCCCCCCGTCACCCCCATGTCCCCTGTCACATCAACCACCCGCTGTACACCCCCCCCGGTGAGTGTCACCGTCACCGTCACCCCCCCGTCACCCCCATGTCCCCTGTCACATCAACCACCCGCTGTACACCCCCCCTGGTGAGTGTCACCGTCACCCCCCCGTCACCCCCATGTCCCCTGTCACATCAACCACCCGCTGTACACCCCCCCGGTGAGTGTCACCGTCACCCCCCCGTCACCCCCCCGTCACCCCCATGTCCCCTGTCACATCAACCACCCGCTGTACACCCCCCCCGGTGAGTGTCACCGTCACCGTCACCCCCCCGTCACCCCCATGTCCCCTGTCACATCAACCATCCGCTGTACACCCCCCCCGGTGAGTGTCACCGTCACCCCCATGTCCCCTGTCACATCAACCACCCGCTGTACACCCCCCCCGGTGAGTGTCACCGTCACCGTCACCCCCCCGTCACCCCCATGTCCCCTGTCACATCAACCACCCGCTGTACACCCCCCCCGGTGAGTGTCACCGTCACCGTCACCCCCCCGTCACCCCCATATCCCCTGTCACATCAACCACCCGCTGTACACCCCCCCCGGTGAGTGTCACCGTCACCGTCACCCCCCCATCACCCCCATGTCCCCTGTCACATCAACCACCCGCTGTACACCCCCCCCGGTGAGTGTCACCGTCACCGTCACCCCCCCGTCACCCCTGCGTCACCCCCATGTCCCCGTCACATCAACCCCCCACTGTACACCCCCCCCGATGAGTGTCACCATCACCGTCACCCCCCCGTCACCCCTATGTCACCCCCATGTCCCCTGTCACATCAACCCCCCACTGTTCACCCCCTGTGTCCACCCATGTCCCCTGTGGGGACACCGTGGGGGGGGGGGGTCGGTGTCCCTGACCCCCCATGTCCCCTGGGGGGGAGGGGTCGGTGTCCCTGACCCCCCCGTGTCCCCTGTGTCCCCTGGGGGGGGTCGATGTCCCTGACCCCCCCGTGTCCCCTGTGTCCCCGTGTCCCCTGGGGGGGGTCGGTGTCCCTGACCCCCCCGTGTCCCCCAGCCTACGGTGACGAGCAGGTGAAGCTGGCGCTCGCCGTCTTCCTGGTGGGTGCTGGGGGGGGCCATGGGTGCTGAGGGGGGCACTGGGGTGCGGGGGGGCGTCCCAGTGGGTGCTAAGGGGGGCACTGGGGTGCTGGGAGGGGGGTCAGTGGGTGCGGAGGGGGGTGATGGGGTGCTGGGGGGGGGGTCAGTGGGTGCGGAGGGGGGCACTGGGGTGCTGGGGGGGGAGGCAGGTGGGTGCTGGGGGGGGTGATGGGGGGATCCCAGTGGGTGCTGGGGGGCTGGTGGGTGCAGAGGGGGGCACTGGGGTGCGGGGAGGGAGGCAGGTGGGTGCTGGGGGGGTTACAGTGGGTGCTGGGGGGGGTCACGGGGTGCTGGGGAAGGGCTGGTGGGTGCTGAGGGGGTCACTGGAGTGCTGGGGGGGGTTCCAGTGGGTGCTGGGGGAGGCTGGTGGGTGCTGGGGGGGTTCCAGTGGGTGCTGGGGGAGGGCTGGTGGGTGCTGGGGGGGTTCCAGTGGATGCTGGGGGAGGATGGTGGGTGCTGGGGGGGTTCCAGTGGGTGCTGGGGGAGGCTGGTGGGTGCTGGGGGGGTTCCAGTGGATGCTGGGGGAGGCTGGTGGGTGCTGGGGGGGTTCCAGTGGATGCTGGGGGAGGATGGTGGGTGCTGGGGGGGTTCCAGTGGGTGCTGGGGGAGGCTGGTGGGTGCTGGGGGGGTTCCAGTGGGTGCTGGGGGAGGGCTGGTGGGTGCTGGGGGGGTTCCAGTGGATGCTGGGGGAGGATGGTGGGTGCTGGGGGGGTTCCAGTGGGTGCTGGGGGAGGCTGGTGGGTGCTGGGGGGGTTCCAGTGGGTGCTGGGGGAGGCTGGTGGGTGCTGGGGGGGTTCCAGTGGATGCTGGGGGAGGATGGTGGGTGCTGGGGGGGTTCCAGTGGATGCTGGGGGAGGCTGGTGGGTGCTGGGGGGGTTCCAGTGGATGCTGGGGGAGGATGGTGGGTGCTGGGGGGGTTCCAGTGGGTGCTGGGGGAGGCTGGTGGGTGCTGGGGGGGTTCCAGTGGATGCTGGGGGAGGATGGTGGGTGCTGGGGGGGTTCCAGTGGGTGCTGGGGGAGGCTGGTGGGTGCTGGGGGGGTTCCAGTGGGTGCTGGGGGAGGGCTGGTGGGTGCTGGGGGGGTTCCAGTGGGTGCTGAGGGAGGGCTGGTGGGTGCTGGGGGAGGGCTGGTGGGTGCTGGGGGGGTTCCAGTAGGTGCTGGGGGAGGGCTGGTGGGTGCTGGGGGGGTTCCAGTGGGTGCTGGGGGGGGGGCAGGTGGGTGCTGGGGGGGGTCTGGGTGCCGCCCACAGCTCAGGCCCCCCCCGTCCCCCCCAGTTCTGCCAACTGGGCAACTTCTCCATCCATGTGGCCCTGCGGAACCTGCGCCCCGCCGGTGAGGGGACACGGGGACACGGGGGGGGACACGGGGGGGGCAGCGGGCACAGGGCCACGCACACGCGTGTGCCAGTGCCCACGCGTGTCCCTTGGGAGGCACGTTTGGGGGTGCACATGTGGGGGGGCGTGCACACACGTGGGGGGGGCACATGGCCATGCACACGCGTGTGGCAACACCTGTGGGTGGGGGCACAGGGAGGGCACATGATGGGACACACACGCGTGTTGGGTTGCACACGCGTGTTGGATTGCACACGCGTGTGGGGGCACGCGCACAGACGGTGCACATGGCCGCGCACACGCGTGTGGCAGCACCCACGGGCTGGGGGGGGTACACGGGAGGGGGCATGTGACAGCGCAGGGGGTGGGGGGGCACACGTGGGGTGGGCGCACACACGCGTGTGGGGTGTGACACGCGTGTGCCGGGGCGGGGCAGGCTCCAAGACACGGAAGATCCCGTACCCCACCCGCAACCCCTTCACCTGGCTCTTCCTGCTCGTCTCCTGCCCCAACTACACCTACGAGGTGGGGGGGCACGGGGGTGCGATTTGGGGGGAGGGGGCACCGCTGGGGTGGGGGGGGTGGCACCTGTTTGGGGGGGCTGGCAATGCTGGGGGGGGGGGGGTCCCACTACCCGGGGGGGGGGGTGGGGTGCTGGGGGCTGTCCTACCGCCCGGGGGGGGGGGTGTCTCCTGGGGGGGGGGGGGTTCAGTGTCCTGGGGGGGGGGTCACTGGTGTGCTGGGGGGCACCACAGTGGGGGAGCCCCCGGGGGGGGGGGGGGGGAAGGCCACCCAATGGGTGCTGCCCCCCCCCAGGTCGGGTCCTGGATCGGCTTCACCATCATGACACAGTGTCTGCCCGGTGAGGGGGGGCACCGGGGGGGGGGGGGCTGATGGGGGGTACCCTGGGGGGTGAGGGTGCCCTTTTGGGGGTGGGGCATTGTGATGGGGGGGGGGACCCTGATGGGGGGGGGGGGTCACACTTGGGGGGGCACCCTGAGGCGGGGGGAGGGCCACCCTGGGGTGTCCCCGTGTCCCCTGCACCCCACGTCCCACCCTGGGGTCAGTGCCCCACCCCTGGCTGCCCACGTTCCCCTGGGGTCCCCGTGGCCCCCCCCCGTGTCCCCTGTCCCCTCCTGGGGTGTCCCCTGTCCCCCCCCAGACCCCCTTCCCACCCCTGGGTCACTGCCCTACCCCCAGCTGCCCACATCCCCCGTCCCCCCAGGGTCCCCCGTCCCCCCAGGGTCCCCCATCCCCCCCCATGTCCCCTGTCCCCCCCTGTGTCCCCTGTCCCCCCGTGTCCCCTCGCTGTCCCCCGTGGTGACGGTGGCCCCGCAGTGGCCCTCTTCTCGCTGGTGGGCTTCGTGCAGATGGCCATCTGGGCGCAGGGCAAGCACCGCAGCTACCTGCGGGAGTTCCGCGACTACCCCCCGCTGCGCTCCCCCATCGTCCCCTTCCTGCTGTGACACCGGGGACAGCCCGCGAGGACACCCCACGACACCCCCCCCCCCCGCGGGGACACCCCGCGACACCCCCCCCTCCGCGGGGACACCCTGTTCGCCATCATCCCCGTCCTGCTGTGACACCAGGGACAGCCCGCGACACCCCCCACCCTGCGGGGACGTCCTGACCTGTCCCTGTCACCCCCCCCCATCCTGCGCTGAGCCTTGGGGACACCCTGACCTGTCCCTGTCACCCCTCGCCCCGTCCTGCGCTGAGCCTTGGGGACACCCTGACCTGTCCCTGTCACCCCCCCCCCATCCTGTGCTGAGCCTTGGGGACAGCGCGGGGACACCCTGGTAACGCCCTGAGCCAGCACTGGGGACAGGGGACACAGGGACAGGGGACCCGAGGACAGGGGACCCAAGGACAGGGGACCCGAGCCTGTTGTCCTCCCTGAGCTCACTGCAGGACACGGGGACGTGGCCCTGCTGTCCCTTGTCACCCGCAGGGTCCCAGCCCCAGCGTCCCTGTCCCCTCCAGGGACCCATCCCCGCTGTCCCCGTCCCCGCTGTCCCCTCCCTGGTGGCAGCGTCACCTGCAGGGCTGACCCAGCCACCCAGTGACAGCAGTGGCAGCGGCCGAAGCCACCGTTGGTGACAAAGCAGCGTCACCCACGTGTGGCCTGCGACCGCGGCCCATGTCACCTGCGGTGGCCGGGAATACCCTCTGTCACCCGCACGCGACCTGTCGCGGTCCCCTCCTCACCCCTACAATAAATCATGTCACCCCCCCGCGTCTGGCCCGTTGTTGTCCCACCCCGGGGGGGGGTCACGGCCACCCCGTGGGGACAGTGCTCGCTGTCCCCAAGCTGGTGTGGGGGCACAGCCGCTCTGGGGACGAGCCACCGCCTTGTCCCCGTTGTCCCCGAGCGCAGTGACAGGCCAGCGCAGCGTCAGCTCCGCGGGTTTATTGTGTGGCGGGTGTCCCTGTGTCACCGGGTGTCCCCGTGTCACCGTCACTCGCTGGTGGCAGCTGCCGCCTCCCGCTGCCGGAGCCGCTTCTGGCGCTGGAGCAGCCGCCGCTCGCGCTCGAACTCCTTCATGCGCATCACGTAGCTGGGGACAGGCGTGTCACCCCCGCGTCACCGGGGCCACCGCCCCACCGGGGGACACCCCGGGGGGGGGGGACACCGTGGGGACAGGGACACAGTGGGAATGGAGGGGGCCATGGGACAGGGAGCCCCAGAGGTCACCGCGGCGTCCCCAACCCCGGCCCTCTGTCCCCTCACTCCCGGTCTCTGTCACCTCCCACTGACGTGTCCCTCCTGTCCCCCCCAGTGTCCCCCCCCGTCCCAGTGTTCCCCCATGTCCCCCCGTCCCCCCCGCCGTGTCCCCTGTCCCCATCCCTCTGTCTCCGTGTCCCCCATCCCCCCATCTCTCTACAGCTGCATCCCCGTGTCCCCACGTCCCCTCATGTCCCCATGTCACTTCATGTCCCCCGTGTCCCCATGTGCCCCCCACGTCCTTCCTGTGTTCTGGTGTCGCCCCTATGTGTGTGTGTCCCCCCCTTGTGTCCCCACGCCCCCCCCCCCATGTCCCCCCTGTGTCCCGGTGTCCCCATGTCCCCCCCATGTCCCCCCTGTGTTCCGGTGTCCCCATGTCCCCCCGGTGTCCCCCCTGTGTCCCGGTGTCCCCATGTCCCCCCCATGTCCTAGTGTCCCCCTCATGTCCTCCCTATGTCCCCCCCATATCACAGTGTCCCCATGTCCCCCCCAGATCCCGGTGTCCCCATGTCCCCCCCCATGTCCCCCCTGTGTCCCGGTGTCCCCATGTCCCCCCCCACGTCCTTCCTGTGTTCTGGTGTCGCCCCTATGTCCCCCCCTCCCCGGTGTCCCCACACCCGCCCCCCCCGCCACGTCCCCCCGGTGTCCCCATGTCCCCCCCATGTCCTAGTGTCCCCCCCCATGTCCTCCCTATGTCCCCCTCACTGTGTCCCCATGTCCCCCCCAGATCCCGGTGTCCCCATGTCCCCCCCATGTCCCCCCTGTGTCCCGGTGTCCCCATGTCCCCCCCATGTCCTAGTGTCCCCCCCATGTCCTCTCTATGTCCCCCCCATATCACAGTGTCCCCACGTCCCCCCCAGATCCTGGTGTCCCCATGTCCCCCCGGTGTCCCCCCTGTGTCCCGGTGTCCCCATGTCCCCCCCATGTCCTAGTGTCCCCCCCATGTCCTCCCTATGTCCCCCCCATATCACAGTGTCCCCACGTCCCCCCCCATGTTCTCCCTGTGTCCTGGTGTTGCCCCTCTGTCCCCCCCATGTCCCCCCTGTGTCCCGGTGTCCCCATGTCCCCCCCATGTCCTAGTGTCCCCCTCATATCCTCCCTATGTCCCCCCTGTGTCCCGGTGTCCCCATGTCCCCCCCATGTCCCCCCTGTGTCCCAGTGTCCCCATGTCCCCCCCATGTCCCCCCTGTGTCCCGGTGTCCCCATGTCCCCCCCATGTCCCCCCTGTGTCCCAGTGTCCCCATGTCCCCCCCATGTCCCCCCCAGGTCCTGGTGTCCCCATGTCCCCCCCACGTCCTTCCTGTGTTCTGGTGTCACCCCTATGTCCCCCCCCATATCACAGTGTCCCCATGTCCCCCCCATGTCCCCCCCAAGTCCCGGTGTCCCCATGTCCCCCCCACGTCCTTCCTGTGTTCTGGTGTCACCCCTATGTCCCCCCTGTGTCCTGGTGTCCCCATGTCCCCCCCATGTCCTCCCTATGTCCCCCCCATATCACAGTGTCCCCATGTCCCCCCCAGGTCCTGGTGTCCCCATGTCCCCCCCTACCTCCCCCCACCCCCGTACCTCTCCACCCCTCATCCCCCCCCCCCACCCCCCCGTCCCCGCGTCCCCGTCCCCTCGGTACCCCTCATCCCCCCCCCCCACCCCCCCGTCCCCGCGTCCCCGTCCCCGCGGTACTCGCGGTGCTGGCAGGCGTCCCAGGCGTGGCGCAGCCGGCGGCAGCCCCAGGGCAGGGGGAAGGCGTCGCGCTGGCAGCGCAGCAGCCGCAGCAGGTGGTGGGCGCAGAAATCCCGCTGCTCCAGTGGCACCCGGCCCCCCGCCAGCTGCTGCGCCGTGGCCACCATCGCTGTCACCGCGGGGGACACGGGTCAGCGCCGGAGGGGTCGGGGCACCCTGGGGACATCGGCGGGGGACGCGGCCGCGGGGGGGGGGACGTGGGGACGCACGTGGTGCGTGGGGACACGTGGGGGGACACGGCAGGGACGTGGAGTGGGGGACACGGAGGGGTTGGGGACGCAGTGGGTGGCCACTGCGGGGACATCGGCAGCCGTGGGGACACGTGGGGACACGTGGCGAGGACAGGGACCGGGGGATGTGGCTGGAGCGGGGACACAGGGTGGCACGTGGGGACGTCGGCACCCACATGGGGACACAAGGGGACACACAGCGGTGACGTGGACTGGGGGACGCAGAGGGGTTGGGGCCACGGTGGGTGGCCACTGCGGGGACATTGGCAGCCGTGTGGGGACACGTGGCGAGGACGGGGACCGGGGGATGTGGCTGGAGCGTGGACACGGGGTGGCACGTGGGGACATCGGCACCCACACGGGGACACGTGGGGACACGTGGGGGGACACAGTTGGGACGTGGAGTGGGGGACACAGACGGGTTGGGGACACGGTGGGTGGCCACTGCGGGGACATCGGCAGCCGTGGGGACACGTGGGGGGACGTGGGGAGGACGGGGACCGGGGGGTGTGGCTGCAGCGGGGACTCGGGGTGGCACGTGGGGACGTCGGCACCCACACGGGGACACGTGGGGACGCAGCAGGGGTGGGGACACGAGGGGTGTGACAGGGACGGGGACGCGTCAGGCTGCCACCGCAGGGACAGTGGCACCCGCGTGACGTGGGGGGGATGCGAGGGGGACACGCAGGGACACGAGGGGTGACACGTCGGGGACATGAGGGGGACACGCAGGGACACGAGGGGTGACACGTCGGGGACACGAGGGGTGACACGTCAGGGACACAAGGGGTGACACGTCGGGGACACGAGGGGTGACACGTTGGGGACATGAGGGGGACACGCAGGGACACGAGGGGTGACACGTCAGGGACACAAGGGGTGACACGTCGGGGACACGAGGGGTGACACGTCGGGGATATGAGGGGGACACGCAGGGACACGAGGGGTGACACGTCGGGGACACGAGGGGTGACACGTCGGGGACGGGGACCAGGGACGTGGCGGGGCGGGGGGGACACGCCAGGACGGCGGGAGGTGACAAGGGCAGGCGGGGACGGGGACGTGTGACAAGGGCGGCCACGTGCTGGGCACGAGGACACGGGTGGGGAGGGGGCACCACGGGGACAGGGGGTGGGGACACGGGGGGGACGGAGGTGACACGGGCAGACACGGGGGTCACACGGGGGTCACGGGGGGGTCATACGGGGGTCACGGGAGGGTCACGGGGAGTCATGGGGGGGGACACGGGAGGGTCACGGGGGTCACGGGAGGGTCACAGGAGAGTCACGGGGGGGGACACGGGAGAGTCACGGGGGGGACACGGGAGGGTCACGGGAGGGTCACAGGAGAGTCACGGGGGGGGACACGGGAGGGTCACGGGGGTCACGGGAGGGTCACAGGGGAGCCCGGTCCCGCGGGGACACCCCAAGGGCAGCCCCGGGCCGGGCCCTGCGGGGCGGGGCCGGGGCCCGAGCAGGGTCAGCACCGCCCCCGGTGCCCCCCCGGTGTGTGTCCCCCCGCCCCGTGTCCCCCCCGGTGCCGGGACTGACCGCGGGGGGTGCGGTGCGGCAGGCCCAGCTCGGCGGGGAAGGTCGGCATCTGCAGCGGGTCCGGCTCCGTCTCCGCGTCCCCCAGGTAGCGCCGCGCCAGGTGAGCGCCCATCGCCGCCCCGGGACCGGGACCGGAACCGGAAACAGCGGAAACGGAACCCGAAACACCGGGAAACGGAAACACCGGCACCGGGAGCCCGGAACCATCGGAACGGGAATTGAATTAGGTCCGGACCCTAAAGTGGGACGGACCAGGGCAACCGGAAGTGCCCCGCCCCGCCCTCTACCATAGAGGCGGCCGCGGCTGGAGCGGCGCTTCCGCTTCTGGCGCCGCCCTTGTGGGGGGGAGGGTTGGGGGTGCGGGGGGACCTTTGGGGACACGGGGGGGCGTCGGGGACCTTTGGGGACATTTGGGGACCACTGGGGACGGGGGGGGGGCACGGGGGGGTGAGGGCTGTTGGGAACATTGGGGACCGTCAAGGACCTTTGGGGGTGTCAGGGACCTTTGGGGACATTTGGGGACCTTTGGGGCACTGGGGGTGTCAGGAACCCTTGGGGACAGTTGGGGACATTTGGGGACCACCTGGGGCACTGGGGGTGTCAGGAGCGTCGGGGACCCTTGGGATGTTGGGGGACCTTTGGGGACCCTTGGGGACCCTTGGAGGTGTCAGGGGACCTTTGGGGACCCTTGGGGACACTGGGGATGTCGGGGGACCTTTGGGGACCTTTGGGGACCCTTGGGGACACTGGGGATGTCGGGGGACCTTTGGGGACCTTTGGGGACCCTTGGGGACACTGGGGATGTCGGGGGACCTTTGGGGACCTTTGGGGACCCTTGGGATGTCGGGGAACCTTTGGGGACCTTTGGGGACCCTTGGGGACCCTTGGAGGTGTCAGGGGACCTTTGGGGACCTTTGGGGACCCTTGGAGGTGTCAGGGGACCTTTGGGGACCTTTGGGGATCCTTGGGGACACTGGGGATGTTGGGGGACCTTTGGGGACCCTTGGAGGTGTCGGGACCTTTGGGGACCCTTGGGATGTCGGGGAACCTTTGGGGACCCTTGGGGACCCTTGGAGGTGTCAGGGGACCTTTGGGGACCTTTGGGGACCCTTGGGATGTCGGGGGACCTTTGGGGACCTTTGGGGATCCTTGGGGACCCTGGGGATGTCGGGGGACCTTTGGGGACCCTTGGAGGTGTCAGGGGACCTTTGGGGACCCTTGGGGACCCTTGGAGGTGTCAGGAGACCTTTGGGGACCTTTGGGGACACCAGGGACAGGGGGAGCCGCGGAGATGCCAGGGATATTTGGGGACGCTGGGGAGACTTGTTGGGGACCAGTGGGACATTTGGGGACCATCAGGGACCCCTGGGGGTGACATTGACCCTTGGGGACCCTTGGAGATGGCCGGGGTCTTTGGGGACATTTGGGGACACTGGGGAGACCGTTGGGCATCAGTGGGACGCTTGGGGACACTTGGGGACACTTGGGGACAGCTGTGTCACCCCCCCCCGGCGCCAGGGAGGGCACCGGGGTGGGGACGGGGACCCCGAAATGGGGACACGGGTGCTGACAGGGACCCTGGGGGGGGGGACAGGGACACCAGGGTGGGGACGTGGGGGACACTGGGAGCCACTGGGATGGCCTGGGCCCCCAAACTGCCCCCCCCCCGCGACCTTTGCCCCCTGACCCCTGCCCTTTGCCCCCAGGGCGGCGGTTCAGGGCGGAGGGCGTGGCCCCAGGAGTGGCCCCAGTGTCCCCCCCCCCCCCCGCCCCAAGTGTCCCCAAGTGACCCCCCCATCCCCCACAGTGTCACCCGATGTCACCTCCGGGCACCCCCAAATGCCCCCCCCCCCGTCCCCTGTGCCCCAGGGTGTCCCCAAGAGTGACCCCAAATGTCCCCTGGTCACCCCCATGGCCCCCCCGGTGTCCCCAGGGGTCCCCCCCATCCCCCGCACCCCGCTGCTCCCCCCCGCGCCCCCCCCGTGTCCCCCAGGGTCACACACGAGGTTCATTGTCACCGCGACCAGCCCGAGCGGGGGGGGGGTCCCCAAGGGGGGGGTCCCAAGTGGGGGGGTCCTGGGGGGTTCTGCGGGGGAGGGGTATCCCTGGGGGTCCCCAAGGGGGGGGGAGGGGGGGTCAGCAGCCCCAGGGCCACTCGCAGACCCCCCCCCCGGGGGGCCATGGCCACCCAGTCCTCCCCTCCCCCCACCTTGTCCGGCTGCCCCCAGCGCCAGTTCCTGGGGGGGTCAGGGGGCCCCCCCCCACCCCCCAACCCCCAGACCCAACCCATAACCTCCATAAAGACCCCCCCATAGCCCCCCACCACCCCCATGACCCCCAAGCTCCCCCATAGCACCCCAAAGACCCCCACGGGACCCCCACGAACTCCCCACAGCACCCCAAGGACCCCCACGGGACCCCCACGGACCCCCCACAGCACCCCAAGGACCCCCACGGGACCCCCACGGACCCCCACAGCACCCCAAGGACCCCCACGGACCCCCACGGACCCCCACAGCACCCCAAAGACCCCCACGGGACCCCCACGGACCCCTCACAGCACCCCAAGGACCCCCACGGGACCCCCACGGACCCCCACAGCACCCCAAAGACCCCCACGGGACCCCCACGGACCCCTCACAGCACCCCAAAGACCCCCACGGGACCCCCACGGACCCCCACAGCACCCCACGGACCCCCACGGGACCCCCACGGACCCCCACAGCACCCCAAAGACCCCCACGGGACCCCCATGGACCCCCCACAGCACCCCAAGGACCCCCACGGGACCCCCACGGTCCCCCCACAGCACCCCAAGGACCCCGACGGGACCCCCACGGACCCCCACAGCACCCCAAGGACCCCCACGGGACCCCCACGGACCCCCACAGCACCCCAGGTCAGGCACCCCCAGCGACCCGGGCGTCCTGGCCCCACAGCACCCAGGTGTCAGACCCCCACCCATGGGTGCCCACCCGCCCGTGGGGGTCCCCGATGAGGTCACCCATGTCACGTCATGTCACCCACTGCCACCCACTATAACCCGCTGCCACCCGCTGTCACCCGCTGCCACCCGCTGTCACCTGTTGTCACCCACTGCCACCCGCTGTCACCCACTGCCACCCGCTGTCACCCGCTGCCACCCGCTGTCACCTGTTGTCACCCACTGCCACCCGCTGTCACCCACTGCCACCCGCTGTCACCTGCTGCCACCCGCTGTCACCCGCTCCCACCATCACCCACTGTCACCCGCTGCCTCCCACTGTCACCTACTGCCGCCCACTGTGACTGTCACCCGCTCTCACCCACTGACACCCTCTGTCACCCACTCCCACCCACTGCCACCAACAACTGCTGCCACCTGCTGCCACCCGGTGTCACCCTCTGCCACCCACTGACACCCATTGCCACCTGCTGCCACCCGGTGTCACCCACTGTCACCCTCTGCCACCCACTGACACCGTCACCCACTGACACCTGCTCCCACCCAGCGCCACCCGCTGTCACCCGCTGCTGCCCAGTGACACCCACTGACACCCGCTGTCACCCGATGACACCCGTCTGTCACCCACTGCCACCCCTGTCCCCTCCTGTCCCCTATGGCCACCCGCTGTCACAGCCCGGCCCCCCCGACCCCCCCGTGTCCCCGTCCCCATCCCCCGCCCGCAGCAGGCCGAGCCCCGGGGGGACCCTGACGCCCCACGGCCACCCCCTGCCTGCGGGGACAAGGGGACAAGGGACACCGGTCAGCGGGGGGGGGGGACACAGGGGGCTGCCACCCCCGCCCCCCCGCCCGGCCCTGTCCCATGGGTGCAGCGAGTGCGTCCGGGCTCAGCCGGTGACACCCCAGGGCCACCAACACCCCCCCCCCGCCTTGGGGACGTCACCTCCCCCCCTTGGGGACACGGGCCACCAGGTGCCAGCGCTGCACTTTGGGGGGAGGACGTGGCTTTGGGGGACAGGGCGCGGCCACCCGGCATGTGACAGGGTGGGCACCCAGGGGTGGGGACAGGGCGGTGGCACCCAGTGTCCCCAGGGGACCGCCCGGTGTCCCCAGGGACCAGCCTGGTGTCCCCAAGGGGACAGGGACCCCCCAGTGTCCCCAAGGACCAGCCCTGGTGTCCCCAAGGGGACAGGGACCCCCCGGTGTCCCCAAGGACCAGCCCTGGTGTCCCCAAGGAGATAGGGGACACCCTGGTGTCCCCAAGGACCAACCCTGGTGTCCCCAAGGGGACAGGGACACCCCGGTGTCCCCAAGGACCAGCCCTGGTGTCCCCAAGGAGATAGGGGACACCCCGGTGTCCCCCAGGACCAACCCTGGTGTCCCCAAGGGGACAGGGACCCCCCAGTGTCCCCAAGGACGAGCCCTGGTGTCCCCAAGGGGACAGGGACCCCCCGGTGTCCCCAAGGACCAGCCCTGGTGTCCCCAAGGGGACAGGGACCCCCCGGTGTCCCCAAGGACCAGCTCAGTGTCCCCAAGGGGACAGGGGACACCCCACATCCCCAGGAGGGACAAGGGAGAGGGTTTGGGGACACCACCTGTCCCCACCACAGCCCCAAAGTCCCCGAGGAGGGGAGGGGACAGTGCCACTGCAGAGGGACGGGAGCCACCTCGGGGTGTCCCCAAGCCCCCAGTGACAAGCTGAGGGACACCAGAGGGACAGGGACCAGCCTGAATGTCCCCAAGAGACACCAAGGGCCATCGGGGGGGACAAGGGACAGTGGCGAGGGACACCAAGTAGCCCCCAGTGTCCCCACGGGAGGCCAAAGGCCACCAAGAGGGACAAGGGACGGTGTCTGGGGACCCAAACCAGCCCCAGGATGTCCCCAACCCCCCCAAGAAAGACCCAAGGGCCACCAGGAGGGACAAGAGACGGTTTATAGTGACACCAAGCAACTTGAGTGTCCCCAAGAGACACCAAGGGCCACCACGAGGGACAAGGGACGGCGGTGAGGGACCCCAACCACCTCCAACGTCCCCAAGGGTGGCCAAGGGACGTCAAGAAGGACAAGGGACGGTGGTGAGGGACCTCAACCACTCCCAGTGTCCCCAGGGGAGGACAGGGGCCATCAGGAGGGACAAGGGATAACGGTGAGGGACCCCAACCACCTCCAACATCCCCAAGGGTGGCCAAGGGCCATCACAAGGGACAAGGGACGGTGGTGAGGGACCCCAACCCCCTCCAACGTCCCCAAGGGTGGCCAAGGGCCATTACAAGGGACAAGGGACGGTGGTGAGGGACCCCAACCACCTCCAACGTCCCCAGGGGAGGACAGGAGTCACCAGGAGGGACGAGGAACGGTGATGAAGGACCCCAACCACCTCCAACGTCCCCAAGGGTGGCCAAGGGATGTCAAGAAGGACAAGGGACGGTGGTGAGGGACCTCAACCACTCCCAGTGTCCCCAGGGGAGGACAGGGGCCACCAGGAGGGACGAGGGATAACGGTGAGGGACCCCAACCACCTCCAACGTCCCCAGGGGAGGACAGGAGCCATCAGGAGGGACAAGGGACAGCGGTGAGGGACCTCAACCACTCCCAGTGTCCCCAGGGGAGGACAGGAGCCACCAGGAGGGACAAGGGACGGTGATGAAGGACCCCAACCCCCTCCAACGTCCCCAGGGGAGGACAGGGGCCACCAGGAGAGACGAGGGATAACGGTGAGGGACCCCAACCACCTCCAACATCCCCAAGGGTGGCCAAGGGCCATCAGGAAGGACAAGGGACGGTGGTGAGGGACCTCAACCACCTCCAACGTCCCAAGGGTGGCCAAGGGACGTCAGGAGGAACAAGGACCAGTGGTGAGGGACCCCAGCCATCTCCAGCGTCCCCAAGGGTGGCCAAGGGACGTCAAGAAGGACAAGGGACGGTGATGAAGGACCCCAACCCCCTCCAACGTCCCCAGGGGAGGACAGGGGCCATCAGGAGGGACAAGGGACGGTGATGAAGGACCCCAACCCCCTCCAACGTCCCCAAGGGTGGCCAAGGGCCATTACAAGGGACAAGGGACGGTGGTGAGGGACCCCAACCCCCTCCAACGTCCCCAGGGGAGGACAGGAGCCACCAGGAGGGACAACGGACCCCCTCAACGCCCCTCCAGGCTCTTGTCCCGGGCGATGACGGCCTCCTCGAACTTGATCATGAGGGTGGTGCCCTTGTGCCAATGGGCGCTGACCTTGGCCGGGAAACCGCTGGCGGCCAGGACGGCCTCCACCAGGCCGGCGGTGAAGGCGGCGCAGTTGAGGGTGCTGTTCTCCTTGGGCACCGAGATGAAGGTGTTGACCAAGGGCTCCTTCTCGATGACGTAGTAGGTCTTGTCGTCGTCGTTGGCCTGTTCCAGCTTGTCGGCCTCTTTGCCGAAGAGCGCGCGCCAAACCGGGCCTTTGACGAAGAGGAGGACGTTGAGGACCTTCGTCTCTCGTCGCCCGCTCTTCTCCCGGGCCACCAAAGCATCCAGGACGCGAAGGCCCACTTGGTGGCCCAGGCGGGCCAGCTTGGCTTGCAGCTCGGCCACCGAGTAGACGCGGTTCTGGCAGTACTGGACCAGCTCGGAGAAGAGGAGGGCGAAGGCGCTGAGGCTCACCTCCCCCCGCGGGCGGGCCAGCGCCCGCTCCAGCAGCGGGGACTTGCCCCGGGTGAAACGGGCGTCCATGGGGCTGGGGGGAGAGAAGGGGGTCGGGGGGGTGGGGGGGGGGGCGGGGGGGGGGGGGCGGGGAGGGGGCTGGGGGGGGCGGGGAGGGCTCTGGGGGGGGCTGGGGGGGGGCGGGGGGGGGCGGGGAGGGGGCTGGGGGGGCGGGGAGGGCTCTGGGGGGGGCCTGGGGGGTGTTAGAGGGGGGCGGGGAGGGGGCTGGGGGGGGGCTGGGGGGTGTTGGGGGGGCAGGGAGGGGGCTGGGGGGGCTGGGGGGGACGGGGAGGGGGCTGGGGGGGGCTGGGGGGTGTTGGGGGGGGCGGGGAGGGGGCTGGGGGGGGCAGGGAGGGGGCTGGGGGGGGCAGGGGGGTGTTAGAGGGGGGCGGGGAGGGGGCTGGGGGGGGCGGGGAGGGGGCTGGAGGGGGCTGGGGGGTGTTAGAGGGGGGCGGGGAGGGGGCTGGGGGGGCTGGGGGGGGCGGGGAGGGGGCTGGAGGGGGCTGGGGGGTGTTAGAGGGGGGCGGGGAGGGGGCTGGGGGGGCTGGGGGGTGTTAGAGGGGGGCGGGGAGGGGGCTGGGGGGGCTGGGGGGTGTTAGAGGGGGGCGGGGAGGGGGCTGGGGGGGGCGGGGAGGGGGCTGGAGGGTGTTAGAGGGGGGCGGGGAGGGGGCTGGGGGGGCTGGGGGGTGTTAGAGGGGGGCGGGGAGGGGGCTGGGGGGGCGCAGGGGGGGCCTGGGGGGTGTTGGGGGGGGTGGGGAGGGGGCTGGGGGGGGCAGGGAAGGCTCTGGGGGGACCTGGGGGGTGTTAGAGGGGGGCAGGGAGGGGGCTGGGGGGTGTTGGGGGGGCGGGGAGGGGGCTGGGGGGTCGCAGGGGGGGCTGGGGGGTGTTGGGAGGGGCAGGGAGGGGGCTGGGGGGGCTGGGGGGTGTTAGAGGGGGGCGGGGAGGGGGCTGGGGGGGCGCAGGGGGGGCCTGGGGGGTGTTGGGGGGGGGCGGGGAGGGGGCTGGGGGTGGGCTGGGGGGGCAGGGAGGGCTCTGGGGGGACCTGGGGGGTGTTAGAGGGGGGCAGGGAGGGGGCTGGGGGGGGGCTGGGGGGGCGCAGGGGGGGCCTGGGGGGTGTTGGGGGGGGCAGGGAGGGGGCTGGGGGGGGCTGGGGGGTGTTAGAGGGGGGCGGGGAGGGGGCTGGGGGGGGCTGGGGGGTGTTAGAGGGGGGCGGGGGCTGGGGGGGCGCAGGGGGGGCCTGGGGGGTGTTGAGGGGAGGCAGGGAGGGGGCTGGGGGGGGCTGGGGGCGCAGGGGGGTTCTGGGGGGGCTCAGGAGGTGGTGGAGGGGGGCGGGGGGGTGGTAGAGGGGGGCAGGGGGGGTTGGGGGGCTCAGGGGGTGGTGGAGGGGGGCGGGGGGGTGGTAGAGAGCTGGGGGGCGGTCGGAGGGGCCGGGGGGTGTTGGGGGGTGGGGGGCAGCTGGGGGGGGGGAGTCGCCCAAGAGGCTTTGGGGGGGGGGGGCACCCCGGGAGCGCGGGGCGGGGCGGCACCCAGGGTGGGGGAGGGGGCACCCGTCAGGGCTCGGGGGGGAAGGGCACCCAGCAGGGACCCCGGGGGGGGGGGGGGCCATGGAGGGGGAGGATCGGGCCCGCCCAGACCTCCCCCCCTCCCCCCCCCCCGGCCCCCCCGGTACCGACCCCTCCGCCGGCCGCTCCCCGCTCCCGCTTTACGGCCGAGACCGTCGCAAAAGCGCCGCGCGGCCGCCGCAAGGGGCGCGGGGGGGGGCGGTGCCGCGTCGCCCGGGGCAACCGCGGGGCGGGGTCAGGAACCGGGCGGGGCTTGGGCGGCGGGGGCGGGGCCAGAGGAGGCGCTGCGGGGCGCTGCGGGGCGCTAGGGGGCGCCAGGGGCACTGGGGGCACTGGGGGCACTGGGGGGACTGGGGGGGCACTGAGGGGCACTGGGGGCACTGGGGGGACTGGGGGGACTGGGGGGGTGCTGGGGGGCACTGGGGGGACTGGGGGGACTGGGGGGGTGCTGGGGGGGCACTGGGGGGCACTGGGGGGACTGGGGGGACTGGGGGGGCACTGGGGGCACTGGGGGCACTGGGGGGACTGGGGGGGCACTGGGGGCACTGGGGGCACTGGGGGGACTGGGGGCACTGGGGGCACTGGGGGTCACTGGGGGGGCACTGGGGGGACTGGGGGCACTGGGGGCACTGGGGGGACTGGGGGGACTGGGGGGCACTGGGGGGGCACTGGGGGTCACTGGGGGGGCACTGGGGGGACTGGGGGCACTGGGGGCACTGGGGGGTACTGGGGGGACTGGGGGGGCACTGGGAGGACTGGGGGGACTGGGGGGACTGGGGGCACTGGGGGGCATTGGGGGGACTGGGGGGGCACTGGGAGGACTGGGGGGACTGGGGGCACTGGGGGGCACTGGGGGGACTGGGGGGCACTGGGGGCACTGGGGGGCACTGGGGGGACTGGGGGGGCACTGGGAGGACTGGGGGGACTGGGGGGACTGGGGGCACTGGGGGGCACTGGGGGCACTGGGGGCACTGGGGGGACTGGGGGCACTGGGGGCACTGGGGGGCACTGGGGGGACTGGGGGGGCACTGGGAGGACTGGGGGGACTGGGGGCACTGGGGGGCACTGGGGGGACTGGGGGGACTGGGGGGGTGCTGGGGGGGCACTGGGGGGACTGGGGGGACTGGGGGGCACTGGGGGCACTGGGGGGGTGCTGGGGGGGCACTGGGGGGACTGGGGGGACTGGGGGGCACTGGGGGCACTGGGGGGCACTGGGGGGACTGGGGGGACTGGGGGGGTGCTAGGGGGGCACTGGGGGCACTGGGGGCACTGGGGGGACTGGGGGCACTGGGGGGCACTGGGGGCACTGGGGGGACTGGGGGGACTGGGGGCACTGGGGGGCACTGGGGGGACTGGGGGGGTGCTGGGGGGGCACTGGGGGGCACTGGGGGGACTGGGGGGACTGGGGGGGTGCTGGGGGGGCACTGGGGGGCACTGGGGGGACTGGGGGACTGGGGGGGCACTGGGGGGCACTCGGGGGACTCGGGGGGCACTGGGGGGCACTGGGGGGACTGGGGGGCACTGGGGGGGCACTGGGGGGGCACTGGGAGGACTGGGGGGGCGCTGGGGGGCACTGGGGGGACTGGGAGGGACTGGGGGGGACTGGGGGGGCACTGGGGGGGCACTGGGGGAACTGGGGGGACTGGGGGGGCACTGGGGGGGTGCTGGGGGGGCACTGGGGGGCACTGGGGGGACTGGGGGACTGGGGGGGCACTGGGGGGCACTCGGGGGACTCGGGGAGCACTGGGGGACACTGGGGGGGCACTGGGGGGGCACTGGGAGGACTGGGGGGGTGCTGGGGGTCACTGGGGGGACTGGGAGGGACTGGGGGGGTGCTGGGGGGGCACTGGGGGGGACTGGGGGGCACTGGGGGGACCGGGGGGGCGCTGGGGGTCACTGGGGGGACTGGGAGGGACTGGGGGGGACTGGGGCGGCACTGGGGGGGCACTGGGAGGACTGGGGGTCGCTGGGGGGGCACGGGGGGGACTGGGAGGGACTGGGGGGGACTGGGGAGGCACTGGGAGGACCGGGGGTTGCTGGGGGGGCACTGGGGGGACTAGGAGGGACTGGGGAGGACTGGGGGGACTGGGGGGGACTGGGGGGGCACTGGGTGGACTGGGGAGGACTGAGGAACTGGGAGGACTGAGGGGGGGCACTGGGGGGACCTGGTGGCGTTGGGGGTGGTTCTGGGCAGGGACTGGGGACACTGGGGGGCACTGGCGGGGACTGGGGACACCAGAGGGACAGGGAGGGGACACTGGGGACACGGGGAGCACTGGGGGGGGGGTAACTGGGGACACTGGAGGAGTCTGGGGGAGCACTAAGGAGGGCACTGGGGGGGTAACTGGGGACACTGGGGGCTAAGTGAGGACACCAGATGGGGACTGGTGAGGGACTGGGGGGTAGCTGGGGACACTGGAGGGACACCAGGGGACACTGGGGGACACCAGGGGGACACTGGGGGGCACTGGGGATACTAGGGGGGCACTGAGGAGGTAACTGGGGGACACCAGGGGGTAACTGGGGTCACTGGGGGGTAACTGGAAGAGCACTGGGGGACATTGGGTGGTACTTGGGGACATCGGGGGGACACTGGGGGGTAACTGGGGGCACTGGGAGGGGTAATTGGGGACACGGGGGGGACATTTGGGATACAGGGAACAGAAGGGACCCTGGGTGGGAACTGGTGGGTACTGGGGGACACTGGGGGTGGCACTGGAGGATACTTGGGGACACAGGGGGGACATTGGGGGGCACTGGGGGATAACTGGGGACACTGGGGGACACTTGGGGACATGGGGGGGCCACCAGGGGACAGAGGAGACCCTGGGGAGTAACTGGGGGGTACTGGGGGACACTGGAGTGGCACTGGGGATAACTGGGGACACTGGGGGACACCGGGGGGGGGCACTGGAGGATACTTGGGGACACGGGGGGGACATTGGAGGTTGTGGGGGCCACCAGGGGACACTGGGGGATAACTGGGGACACTGGGGAAACATTGGGAGACTCTTGGGGACAGAGGAGACCCTGGGGGCACTGGGGAGACACTGGGGGGAAACTGGGGGGCACTGGGGGCGGACACCAGGGGATATGGGGGACACTGGGAGTAACTGGGAGTACTGGGAGGGGCACTGAGGGGGTACTTGGGGACACAGGGGGACATTGGGGGGACATGGGGGGACACACGGCGGGGCAGAGGAGACCCTGGGGGGCACTGGGGGACACTGGGGGGCACTGGGAGGGGACACCGTGACGACCCCAGCGCCCACCTGGGGCGGTGGCACCAGAGCAAGGGGGGCCCGGGGGGCACCCATGGGTGGGGGGGGGACACAGGGTGCTGCCCCCCCCGGTGTCACCCCTTGTCCCCAGGGTCCAGCCGCACCCTGACCCTGCGGAGGCGGGGGAGGGGCTGGATCGGGCCCTGCGCCCCCCGGTGATGGGTGCCCCCCCCCCCAGCACCCACTGGGGGGTCCGGCCCCCCCCGCATTGGGGGGGGGGGGGAGGGGGGAATTATGGGTGCAATTAAGAGCCATTTAGTTAATTGCTCGCGGCTGCCAGGGGGGGATTGGGGACACGGCGGGGGCGGGGGGGCTCCCCCCTACCCATTCCCCTCCCCCCCCTCGCGACACCCGCCCCCGCCCCCACCCCCCCGCTGGGAGCCTGCGGCACCCATGGGTGCCCGGAGCACCCACAGCACCCCTGAACAGCACAGGGCACCCCACAGCACCCACGGGCACCCCCGGGCACCCCACAGCACCTGTGGGTACCCCAAAAGACCCATAGACACCCGGAGCACCCACGGGCACCCCACAGCACCCGTGGGTACCCCACAGCACGCGTGGGTACCCCAAAAGACCCATAGACACCCGGAGCACCCACGGGCACCCCACAGCACCCGTGGGTACCCCACAGCACGCGTGGGTACCCCAAAAGACCCATAGACACCCGGAGCACCCATGGGCATCCCTGGGCACCCCACAGCACCCACGGGCACCCCAAAAGTCCCATAGACACCCTGAGCACCCCAGAGCACCCACAGGTACCCAGGAGCACCCCACAGCACCCATGGACACCCCACAGCACCCCTAGGCACCCCAAGCACCCACGGGTACCCAGAGATCCCACGGACACCCTAGAGGACCCCACAGCACCCACGGGCACCCCAAAAGACCCACAGACACCTGGAGCATCCACGGACACCCCAGAGCACCCCAGAGCACCCGTGGGCACCCACAGCACCCCATAGCACTCATGGGCACCCACGGCACCCATGGGCACCCCAAAAGACCCACGGACACCTAGAGCACCCACGGGCACCCCACAGCACCCCTAGGCATCCTGAGCACCCACGGGTACCCAGAGCCCCCATGGGCACCCCAGAACACCCCACAGCACCCACGGGCACCCCAAAAGACCCATAGAGACCCAGAGCACCCACGGGCACCCAGAGCTCTCACGGGCACCCCACAGCACCCCTAGGCAACCCAAGCACCCACGGGCACCCAGAGCACCCACGGGCACCCCACAGCACCCCAGAGCACCCATGGGCACCCAGAGCACCCCACAGCACTCGTGGGCACCCCACAGCACGCACGGACACCACGAGCACCCCAAAACACCCCACAGCACTCACGGACACCCAGAGCCCCCACGTGCACCCCACAGCACCCACAAACACCCAGAGCACCCATGGGTGCCCCCAGCCCCCCCGCACGCCCCGTGCAGCCGTGCCCGTCCCCGTGCTCCCATCGTCCCCCGTGTCCCCCCCCGTGTCCCCCCCCGTGTCCCCCCCCGTGTCCGTGTCCCCCCCCGGCTGATCCGGCTGCGCGGGGGGGGGGCGGGGGTATAAGGCGCGGCGCGGGCTGTGGGTGCTGCACCCACCATGGCCACCCCGGGGGGGACAGCGCCCGGCCACGCGCCCGCAGGGGTGAGGGCACCCGTGGGTGGGGGGCACCCGTGGGGAGGGAGCACCCGTGGGGGGTCACGGAGGGAGGGAGGGGCACCCATAAGTGGGGGTGTTGGGGAGCACAAAGGGGTGTGGGGTGGGCACCCATGGAGGGGGCAGAAATGGGGGGGGGAGCACCCATGGGGGGGCGCAGGGGGTGTTTGGGGGCGCCCGTGGACACGGACACGGGGGGGGTCCCCACTACAGGGGGGTCCCCGGAATGGGGGGGGGGGCCCTCCTAGCGGGGGGGGGTGTCCCCTTTAGGGGGGTCCCCGGATCGGGGGAGTCCCCATTACAGGGGGAGGTCCCCGGCGCAGGAGGGGTCCCCCACTTCTGGGGGGTTGCCCTTGGCAGAGGGGGGGTCCCGGTTTCAGGGGGGTCCCCATGACCGGGGGGGTCCCCCGAACACGGGGGGGTCCCCGGATCTGGGTGTTCCCATTACGGGGGGGGGTCCCCGCTTCAGGGGGGTCCCCATTAAAGGGGGGGATCCCGGCAGCAAAGGGGGTCCCCCCATTTCTGGGGGGTTGCCCTTTGCGGGGGGGGGGCCATAGCAGGGGGTCCCCGTTTCAGGGGGGGTGTCGGATCGGGGGGGGGGTCCCCGTTTCGGGGGGTTCCCCATGACCGGGGGGGGTGTCCCCGCAGCAGGGGGGGTCCCCGGAGCGGGGGGTCCCCCCCGAGCAGGAGGGGTTCTTCTCGCTGCTGAGCTCGGTGCAGGGGACCCGCATGGACGAGCAGCGCTGCAGCCTGGGGGGCGCCGGTGAGGGGACACGGGGGACACGGGGGGACGTGGGGGACACGGGGGGACAGGGGGACACGGGGGGACAGGGGGACACGGGGGGCGCGGGGCAGGGGGGACAGCGAGAACAATGGGGACGGGGGGACATGGAGGGCACCGCTGGTGAGGGGACACGGGGGGGACACGGGGGACAGGGGACACGGGGGGCACGGGGGGCACTGGGGGACCAGAGTGACGGGGGGGCATGGAGGGCACCGCTGGTGAGGGGACACGGGGGGGACACGGGGGACAGAAGACACGGGGGGGACTGGGGGACCAGAGTGGCGGGGGGACATGGAGGGCACCGCTGGAGGGGGACACGGGGATGCCGTGGGTGATGCTGGAGGGGACCGCGGGTGCCGTGGGTGGCCGTGGGTGATGCCGTGGGTGGCCGTGGGTGATGCCGTGGGGGAGGGCGGGGGTGCCGCGGGGATTGCGTGGGTGCCGTGGGTATCGCGGGGGTCGGTGGGTGCCGCTGGGGACGCCGTGGGCGATGCCGGGGGGGGGGGGAGTGGGTGCCGTGGGTGCCGTGGGTGCGATGCTGTGGCGCAGGCGGGGGCCGCCCGCCCCCCCCCGAGGCGAGGCGGCTGGAGCCGGGGGCCGAGAGCCGGGGGGGCCGCGGGGAGGAGCAGCGCCCGGCCCCGCCCCGCCAGGTGGGGGCACGGGGGGGACCGGGGGGGGCACCCGAGGGGGGGGACCTGGGGGGGGAGGGACACGACACCGGGGGGGGCACGGGGAGAGGGGACTTGGGGGGGGACCCAAGGTGGGGGACCGGGGGGGGGGGGGCTGGGGAGAGGGGACCGTGGAGGGACACGACACCAGGGTGGGGGGACCTGGGGGGGACCGGGGGGGGCACCCAGGGTGGGGGGACCTGAGGAGGGGGGACCTGAGGAGGGGGGGCTGGGGGGGGAGGGAACCCGGGGGGGGGCTGCGGAGAGGGGACCTGGGGGGGACCCAGGGTGGGGGGACCGGGGGGAGGGGGCACGGGGAGGGTGGGCACCGGGGGGGGGGATCTGGGCGGGGGGGGGGGACCTGGGGGGGGGGACAGCCGGGGGGGGGACCCGAGGGGGACACCCGGGGGGGCACTGGGGGCGAGGACCCAGGGGGGCACCGGGGGGGGGGGGGGGAACAACACCCAGAGCGGGGGGGACATGGGGGGGGCACCCAGAGTGGGGGGGACCCAGAGGGGACACCTGGGTGGGTCACAGCCCCATGGGGACAGCCACAGCGGGGGGGGGGGCACCCAGGCTGGGGACCCCCCGGCCCCCCCCCCCCGGTGCCACCCCCCCATCTCCCCGCAGGACTGAGCCCCCGCAGCCCGGTGGTGCCACCGACCCCCCCCCCGCGATGTCACCCCGTGTGTCCCCCCCCGCCTGTCACCCTGCAATAAACCCCCCCCGTCATTGTGGGGCCTGTGACACCTGGGGACAAGGGGTGGCCTGGGGACATGGGTGGCAGTGGGGGGGACGTGGGGCACAGGTGGGGGCACCGCAGGACACCCACGGCAGATGGGTGACACCAGGGGTCACAGGGGGGTGGCACTAGGGGACACCCACAGCAGATGGGTGACACCAGGGGACACAGGGGGTGGCACTAGGGGACAAGGGACACCCACGGCAGATGGGTGACACCAGGGGACACAGGGGGGTGGCACTAGGGGACACCCACGGCAGATGGGTGACACCAGGGGACACAGGGGGCTGGCACTACAGGACACCCACGGCAGATGGGTGACACCAGGGGACACAGGGGGTGGCACTAAGGGACACCCACGGCAGATGGGTGACATCAGGGGACACAGGGGGTGGCACTAAGGGACACCCACGGCAGATGGGTGACACCAGGGGACACAGGGGGTGGCACTAAGGGACACCCACGGCAGATGGGTGACATCAGGGGACACAGGGGCTGGCACTACAGGACACCCACGGCAGATGGGTGACACCAGGGGGACACGGGGGTGGCACTAAGGGACACCCACGGCAGATGGGTGACATCAGGGGACACAGGGGGTGGCACTAGGGGACAAGGGACACCCACGGCAGATGGGTGACACCAGGGGACACAGGGGGGTGGCACTAGGGGACACCCACGGCAGATGGGTGACACCAGGGGACACAGGGGGTGGCACTAGGGGACAAGGGACACCCACGGCAGATGGGTGACACCAGGGGACACAGGGGGGTGGCACTAGGGGACACCCACGGCAGATGGGTGACACCAGGGGACACAGGGGGGTGGCACTAGGGGACACCCACGGCAGATGGGTGACACCAGGGGACACAGGGGGGTGGCACTAGGGGACACCCACGGCAGATGGGTGACACCAGGGGACACAGGGGGGTGGCACTAGGGGACACCCACGGCAGATGGGTGACACCAGGGGACACAGGGGGGTGGCACTAGGGGACACCCACGGCAGATGGGTGACACCAGGGGACACAGGGGGGTGGCACTAGGGGACACTCACGGCAGATGGGTGACACCAGGGGACACAGGGGGTGGCACTAGGGGACAAGGGACACCCATGGCAGATGGGTGACACCAGGGGACACAGGGGACACCCACGGCAGATGGGTGACACCAGGGGACACAGGGGGTGGCACTAGGGGACACCCACGGCAGATGGGTGACACCAGGGGACACAGGGGGGTGGCACTCAGGACACCCACGGCAGATGGGTGACACCAGGGGACACAGGGGGTGGCACTAGGGGACACTCACGGCAGATGGGTGACACCAGGGGTCACAGGGGGGTGGCACTAGGGGAAACCCACGGCAGATGGGTGACACCAGGGGACACAGGGGGGTGGCACTAGGGGACACCCACGGCAGATGGGTGACACCAGGGGACACAGGGGGTGGCACTAGGGGACAAGGGACACCCATGGCAGATGGGTGACACCAGGGGACACAGGGGACACCCACGGCAGATGGGTGACACCAGGGGACACAGGGGGTGGCACTAGGGGACACTCACGGCAGATGGGTGACACCAGGGGTCACAGGGGGGTGGCACTAGGGGAAACCCACGGCAGATGGGTGACACCAGGGGACACAGGGGGGTGGCACTAGGGGACACCCACGGCAGATGGGTGACACCAGGGGACACAGGGGGTGGCACTAGGGGACAAGGGACACCCATGGCAGATGGGTGACACCAGGGGACACAGGGGACACCCACGGCAGATGGGTGACACCAGGGGACACAGGGGGTGGCACTAGGGGACACTCACGGCAGATGGGTGACACCAGGGGTCACAGGGGGGTGGCACTAGGGGAAACCCACAGCAGATGGGTGACACCAGGGGACACAGGGGGTGGCACTAGGGGACAAGGGACACCCACGGCAGATGGGTGACACCAGGGGACACAGGCCACCCGTACGGTTGGCACCAGGGGACAGCGGACACCCACGGCAGATGGGTGACACAGGGCACCCATGGGGGTGGCACTAGGGGACAGGGGACACCTGGGGGGGGTGCACTAGGGGCAGGGGACACCCACAGCAGATGGGTGACACCAGGGGACACAGGGGACACCTGGGGGGGGTGCACTAGGGACAGGGGACACCTGGGGGGGGTGCACTAGGGACAGGGGACACCCACAGCAGATGGGTGACACCAGGGGACACAGGCCACCTGTGGGGGTGGCACTAGGGGACACAAGGCCCACCCACGGCAGACAGGTGACGCTAAGGGACACAGCACCTGGGGGAGTGGCACTAAGGGACAGGGCACACCCAGGGGACACGGGACCCGCAGGTGGCACTAGGGGACCCCAAGCCCGCCCCCCGTGACACCCTGGGGGTCACCCACCCCCCGGTGACGCCCCTGTCACCGTGACGCCCCGCAGGCGGTGCCGGTGCCAGCGCTGTTTATTGGGGGGGGTAGGGACCCCCGGGGGTGTCACTTGTCCCCGACGCCGAGGTCACGGCGATGGCAGCAGGACGGTGGCGGGTACAGCCACGTGTCCCCGTGTCATCAGCCGTGACGGTGACACTGCCAGGGCAGGGACACGGGGGTGGCCACGTGCCCCCGCTGTCACCCGTGCAGCCGCAGTGGTGGCATCAAGGACGCGGCCATGTGTCCCTTCTGTCACGGGCATGGTGACAAGATGCGGCCATATGTCCCCTCTGTCACCAACACGGTCACGGCGGTGGCATCACGAGGTGGCCATGGTGACAGCACGCAGCCATATGTCCCCTGTCACCAAGGTGCCCACGGCGATGGCATCAGGACACGGCCATGGTGACAAGACGTGGCCACGTGTCCCCTCTGTCACCAATGTGACCATAACAATGACACAAGGATGAAGCCACGTCCCCTCTGTCACCAACGCTGCCACGGCCATGGCATGAGGACAAAGCCATGTGTCCCTTTTGTCACCAACGTGGTCACAGTGATGGCACGAACATGAAGCCACGTTGTCCCTTGTGTCACCAATGTGGCCACGGCGATGGCATCAGGACACGGCCATGGTGACAGGACAATACCACGTGTCCCCTCTGTCACCAACACGGTCACGGCGGTGGCATCATGAGGAGGCCATGGTGACAGCACACGGCCATATGTCCCCTGTCACCAAGGTGCCCACGGCGATGGCACGAGGACAAAGCCATGTGTCCGTTTTGTCACCAACGTGATCACAGCGATGGCACGAAGATGAAACCACGTGTCCCTTGTGTCACCAAGGTGCCCACGGCGATGGCATCAGGACGAATCCACAGTGACAGGATGTGGCCACGTGTCCCCTCTGTCACCAACACGGCCACGGCGATGGCATCAGGACACGGCCATGGTGACAGGATGACGCCATGTGTCCCCTCTGTCACCAACACGGGCACAGAGATGTCATCAGGACACGGCCATGGTGACAAGACATGGCCACGTGTCCCCTCTGTCACCAACGTGGCCACAGCGATGGCACGAGGACAAAGCCATGTGTCCGTTTTGTCACCAATGTGGTCACAGCGATGGCACGAAGATGAAGCCACGTGTCCCCTGTGTCACCAAGGTGGCCACGGCGATGGCATCAGGACACAGCCACGGCGACAGGACAATACCACGTGTCCCCTCTGTCACCAACACGGTCACGGCGGTGGTGTCACGAGGTGGCCATGGTGACAGCACACGGCCATATGTCCCCTGTCACCAAGGTGCCCACGGCGATGGCATCAAGACGAATCCACAGTGACAGGATGTGGCCACGTGTCCCCTCTGTCACCAATGTGACCACAACGATGGCACAAGGGTGAAGCCACGTCCCCTCTGTCACCAAGGTGCCCACGGCGATGGCATCAGGACGAATCCACAGTGACAAGACGTGGCCACGTCCCCTCTGTCACCACCGCGGCCACGGTGATGGCACGAGGACAAAGCCATGTGTCCCTTTTGTCACCAACATGGTCACAGCGATGGCACGAAGATGAAGCCACGTGTCCCTTGTGTCACCAAGGTGGCCACGGCGATGGCATCAGGACACGGCCATGGTGACAAGACGTGGCCACGTGTCCCCTCTGTCACCAACATGGCCACAGCGATGGCACGAGGACAAAGCCACGGTGACAGGACGATGCCACGTGTCCCCTCTGTCACCAACATGGCCACGGCGATGGCACGAGGACAAAGCCACGGTGACAGGACGATGCCACGTGTCCCCTCTGTCACCAACGTGCCCACGGCGTCACGACGAAGCGACATCGAGCGGTCACGCGTCCCCTCTGTCACCGAGACGGCCACGGCGCTGGTGTCACGACGCTGCCGCGGGTCCCCTGTGTCACCGCGGGGGTGGCGGTGGCCGGGTGTCCCCGTGTCCCCTCAGTCCCGGGTCCCCTTCCCCTCCCGCAGCCGCCGCTTCAGCTCCGCCATCGCCCGCCGCTGGGGGGGACACGGGGGTGAGGGGACAGCGGGGACATGCGGGTGGCCCCGGGGAGGGACCACGCCCCATGGGGGGGGGGACAGGGGTGTCACGGGTGTCCCCAGGTGTGGGGGTGTCCCATGTCACCCCCCACCCGATGTGGGGCTGCGGTGGCAGTGGGGAGGACACCGTGGGGACACTCAGGACATTGGTGACATCAGGGATGGGGGGACATTGGGGAAAGGCGGAGATGTTGGGGACACTGTGGGGGGGACACTGGGGATGTTGGGGACACTGGGGACACTGGGAGGACATCGGGGATGGGGGGGGGATGCTGGGAATGTTGGGGACACCAGGGAGGGACATCAGGGAGGATGTTGGGGGGACATTGGGGACACTGGGGGGTGACTTTGGAGATGTTGGGGACATTGGGGGCACCAGGGGTGACGTTGGGGACACCGCGGGGGACACTGAAGATGGTGGGGTCACTGGGGGTGATGCTGGGGATACCGGGGGGACATTGGAGATGTTGGGGTCACTGGGGGTGACGTTGGGGACACCGGGGGTGGTGTTGGAGATGTTGGGGACAGCGGGAGGGATACTGGGAATACTGGGGGGTACGTTAGAGATGTTGGGGACACCAGTGGTGACGCTGGGCGGGGGGAAATTGGAGATGTTGGGATCACTGGGGGTGACACTGGGGACATGGGGGGTGATGTTGGGGACACTGGGGGTGACACTGGGGACATGGGGGGTGATGTTGGGGACACTGGGGGGGACATTGGAGATGTTGGGGACACTGTGGGTGACGTTGAAGATGTTGGGGACACTGGGGGGGACACTGGGGACATGGGGAGTGATGTGGGGACACTGGGGGGGACATTGAGGATGTTGGGGACACCGGGGGTGATGTTGGGGACACTGGGGGGGACACTGGGGACATGGGGGGTGATGTTGGGGACACTGGGGGGGACACTGGGGGGGACACTGGGGACATGGGGGGTGATGTTGGGGACACTGGGGGGGACACTGGGGATGTTGGGGACACTGGGGGGGACATTGGGGATGTTGGGGACACTGGGGGTGATGTTGGGGACACTGGGGGGGACACTGGGGACATGGGGAGTGATGTGGGGACACTGGGGGGGACATTGAGGATGTTGGGGACACCGGGGGTGATGTTGGGGACACTGGGGGGGACACTGGGGACATGGGGGGTGATGTTGGGGACACTGGGGGGGACACTGGGGGGGACACTGGGGACATGGGGGGTGATGTTGGGGACACTGGGGGGGACATTGGGGATGTTGGGGACACTGGGGGTGATGTTGGGGACACTGGGGGGGACACTGGGGGGGACATTGGGGACACTGGGGGGGACACTGGGGACATGGGGGGTGATGTGGGGACACTGGGGGGGACACTGGGGGGGACACTGGGGACATGGGGGGTGATGTTGGGGACACTGGGGGGGACATTGGGGATGTTGGGGACACTGGGGGTGATGTTGGGGACACTGGGGGGGACACTGGGGGGGACATTGGGGACACTGGGGGGGACACTGGGGACATGGGGGGTGATGTGGGGACACTGGGGGGGACACTGGGGGGGACACTGGGGACATGGGGGGTGATGTTGGGGACACTGGGGGGGACATTGGGGATGTTGGGGACACTGGGGGGGATGTTGGGGACATGGGGGGTGATGTGGGGACACTGGGGGGGACACTGGGGACATGGGGGGTGATGTTGGGGACACTGGGGGGGACATTGGGGATGTTGGGGACACCAGGGGGGATGTTGGGGACACTGGGTGGGACACTGGGGACATGGGGGGTGATGTTGGGGACACTGGGGGGGACACTGGGGACATGGGGGGTGATGTGGGGACACTGGGGGGGACATTGGGGATGTTGGGGACACCGGGGGTGATGTTGGGGACACTGGGGGGGACACTGGGGACATGGGGGGTGATGTTGGGGACACTGGGGGGGACACTGGGGACAGGGGGGGTGATGTGGGGACACTGGGGGGGACACTGGGGACATGGGGGGTGATGTGGGGACACTGGGGGGGACACTGGGGACATGGGGGGTGATGTTGGGGACACTGGGGGGGACACTGGGGACACCGGGGGTGATGTTGGGGACACTGGGGGGGACACTGGGGACATGGGGGGTGATGTTGGGGACACTGGGGGGGACACTGGGGACACCGGGGGTGATGTTGGGGACACTGGGGGGGACACTGGGGACATGGGGGGTGATGTTGGGGACACTGGGGGGGACACTGGGGACACAGGGGGTGACACTGGGGACACCGGGGGTCTCTTACCCGGTCGGGGTCGTCCGGAGGAAAAATCTCCCTCTGGGAAAGAGAGCGGGGTCAGTGGGGGAGGGGCGGCCCCCCCTCCCCCCCCCCGGCCCCGCCCCCACCTTGCGCTGCACCACGTGACGCTGGAAGAGCGCCCCCTGGTTGGAGACCCAGAAGACGCCGACGGGGAAGGACAAGTACAGCAGCATCTGGGGACAGGGACGGGGACAGCGACAGTGCCACCCCCCCTGTCCCCAGCTGTCCCCAGCGCTGCCACCCGTGCCCCAGGCTCACCCGCTGCCCCCGCCCCCTGCGCCAGGGGGTCCCCGCTGTCACCCGCTGTCCCCAGCGATGTCATCTGTGTCACAATGTCACCCGCTGTCCCAATCACCTGTGCCACAGTGTCACCCGCTGTCCCCATCACCTGTGCCCCAGGGTCACCCGCTGTCCCCAGCGATGTCACCTGTGTCACAGTGTCACCCGCTGTCCCCACCGATGTCACCTGTGCCCCAGGGTCACCCGCTGTCCCCATCACCTGTGCCCCAGGGTCACCCGCTGTCCCCACCACCTGCGCCAGGGGGTCCCCACTGTCACGCGCTGTCCCCAGTGATGTCACCTGTGCCACAGTGTCACCCGCTGACCCCATCACCTGTGCCCCAGTGTCACCTGCTGTCCCAGCGATGTCACCTGTGTCACAGTGTCACCTGCTGTCCCCATCACCTGTGCCCCAGTGTCACCCGCTGTCGCCAACGATGTCACCTGTGCCCCAGGGTCACCCGCTGTCCCCATCACCTGTGTCCCAGTGTCACCCGTTGTCCCCATTCCTTGTGCCACGGTGACCCCCGCTGTCAACCGCTGTCCCCAGCGATGTCACCTGTGCCCCAGTGTCATCCGCTGTCCCCATCACCTGTGCCCCAGTGTCACCCGCTGTCCCCATTCTTTGTGCCACGGTGACCCCCGCTGTCACCCGCTGTCCCCAGCGCTGTCACCTGTGTCACAATGTCACCTACTGTCCCCATCACCTGTGCCACAGTGTCACCCGCTGTCCCCAATGATGTCACCTGTGCCACAGTGTCACCCGCTGTCCCCAACGATGTTACCTGTGCCCCAGTGTCACCCGCTGTCCCCATCACCTGTGTCCCAGTGTCACCCGCTGTCCCCATTCCTTGTGCCACGGTGACCCCCGCTGTCACCCACTGTCCCCAGCGCTGTCACCTGTGTCACAATGTCACCTACTGTCCCCATCACCTGTGCCACAGTGTCACCCGCTGTCCCCAATGATGTCACCTATGCCACAGTGTCACCCGCTGTCCCCAACGATGTTACCTGTGCCCCAGTGTCACCCGCTGTCCCCGTCACCTGTGTCCCAGTGTCACCCGTTGTCCCCATTCCTTGTGCCACGGTGACCCCCGCTGTCACCCACTGTCCCCAGCGCTGTCACCTGTGTCACAATGTCACCTACTGTCCCCATCACCTGTGCCACAGTGTCACCCGCTGTCCCCAATGATGTCACCTATGCCACAGTGTCACCCGCTGTCCCCAACGATGTTACCTGTGCCCCAGTGTCACCCGCTGTCCCCATCACCTGTGTCCCAGTGTCACCCGTTGTCCCCATTCCTTGTGCCACGGTGACCCCCGCTGTCACCCGCTGTCCCCAGCGCTGTCACCTGTGTCACAATGTCACCTACTGTCCCCATCACCTGTGCCCCAGTGTCACCCGCTGTCCCCAATGATGTCACCTGTGCCCCAGTGTCACCTGCTGTCCCCATCACCTGTGCCCCAGGGTCACCCGCTGTCCCCATTCCTTGTGCCACAGTGACCCCTCGTGTCACCCGCTGTCCCCAGCGCTGTCACCTGTGTCACAATGTCACCTACTGTCCCCATCACCTGTGCCACAGTGTCACCCGCTGTCCCCAACGATGTCACCTGTGTCCCAGTGTCACCTACTGTCCCCACTCGTTGTGCCACGGTGTCCCCAGTGTCACCCGCTGTCCCCCGTCCTGTCACCTGTATCCCAGTGTCACCTACTGTCCCCACCAATGTCACCTGTGCCAGGGCTTCCCCAAGTGTCACCCACTGTCCCCATTCCTTCTGCCAAGGTGTCCCCTGGTGTCACCCACCATCCCCACCACTGTCACCTACTGTCCCCATCACCTGCACCAGGGCGTCCCCAGTGCCACCCACCGTCCCCATCCCCTGCGTCGTGCTGTCCCCAATGTCACTTGTCCCCCCGTGTGTCCCCCCCATCCCCACCGCTGCCACCTACGCTGGGGCCTCCCCGCTGTCCCCCCCCCCCCCGGGGTGTCCCCGGTGCCACCCGCCCCAGGGCAGGACGTCCCCTGCTGTCACCCCGGGGGCAGGACGGGCCCTTGCTGCCCCCCCCCCCTTATTGCCCCCCCAACAGCCCCCCCAAATATCCCCCAACTGCCCCACCCCAGCTTTATTGCCCCCCCCAACTGCCCCCCCCGCCTTACTGCCCCCCTAAATACCTCCGTAACTGCCCCCCCCCCGGGTGACACCCTCCCTCTGCCCCCCCCTTATTGCCCCCCCCGGGCTGATACCCCCCAACTGCTCCCCCTTATTGCCCCCTATTAACTCCCAACTGCCCCCCCCGGGGTTAATTCCCGCATAACTGCCCCCCCCTTATTGCCCCCCCAACTGCCCCCCCCCTTTATTGCCCCCCCCTTAACCCCCAACTGCCCCTCCAGAGTTAATTCCCCCCTCAGCTGCTGCCCCCCCCGGCCCATTGCCCCCCCAAATACCCCCTAACTGCCCCCCCAGTTTTATTGCCCCCCCAAATACCCCCAACTGCCCCCCCGTCTGACACCCCCCCACCTGCCCCCCCAGCTTTATTGCCCCCCCAACTGCCCCTCCCGCCTTATTGCCCCCCCAAATACCCCCCAACTGCCCCCCCAGTTTTATTGCCCCCCCAAATACTCCCTAACTCCCCCCCCGTCTGACACCCCCCCACCTGCCCCCCCAGCTTTATTGCCCCCCCAACTGCCCCTCCCGCCTTATTACCCCCCCAAACACCCCCTAACTGCCCCCCCCCGGGGTGACACCCTCCCTGTGCCCCCCTCTTATTGCCCCCCCCCCGGGGCTAATACCCCCCTCAGTTGCCCCCCCCTTACTGCCCCCCCAAATACGCCCCAACTGCCCCCCCCCCGCTTTATTGCCCCCCATTAAACCCTAACCCCCCCCCCGGGGCTGACCCGCCCCATTGCCCCCCCCCCCGGGGTAATTCCCCCCCCCGCGCACCCGCAGGATCTCCAGCTTCACCCCCATGGCGCCTCCAGGGCCCCCGCACTTCCGCCTTCCCCACCCCGCAACACGGCGGCCGCCCATTGGCCCAGCGCCGCCGGCGCTTGTTGGCTTAGAGGAGGGCGGGGCGAGACCCTGAAGGGCGGGAGCGGCGGCCAATGAACGCGCGGGAGACAGGCGGGGGGGGGGGGGGGGGGGCTGAGCGGAAGTGGCGTCATCGCGGCCCTCCGGAAGTGATAGCGGAGCGGGAGAAGATGGCGGACGCAACGGAGATGCCGGAGCGGGAGGAGCCGGGGCCGGGGCCGGGGCCGGGGCCGGGGCCGGGGCCGGTGCTGGAGCTGGAGCGGCCCGAGCTGCGCTTCGTGAGTGCGGGGGGGCGGCGGGACCCCCCCGGGGCGCGGGGGCGGGGCCTGGGGCCTCTCCCCCTCCCCCTCCCCTGTCCCCCTCCCCCCTTTCCTTGTCCCCCGGCCCTGTCGCCGCCACCCCCGGCCCTGTCACCGCCACCCCCGGCCCTGTCACCCCTCGCTCTGGCTCCCTGTCCCCACTGTCCCTTGTCCCCTTCCCCCCTCGTTTCTGCTCCCTGTGTCCCTGTCACCCCCCTCGCTCCTTGTCCCCGCTCCCCTGTGTCCCTGTCCCCCCCGTCCCCACTGTCCCCATCCCCCGTCCGTGCTGGCCCCATCCCTCCTCACCCTGTGCTCCCTCACTGTGTCCCTGTCCCCTCCCGTCCCCTCTCACCCCGTCCCCGCTGTCCCCCTCACTGTCCCCGCTGTCCCCCTCACCCCATCCCTGTCCCCGCTGTCCCCCTCACCCCGTCCCTGTCCCCGCTGTCCCCCTCACCCCGTCCCTGTCCCCGCTGTCCCCCTCACCCCATCCCTGCTCCCCTGTCCCCACTGTCCCCTTCACTGTTCCCTGTCCCCGCTGTCCCCCTCACCCCGTCCGTGTCCCCCTGTCCCTGCTGTCCCCATCGCCCCATCCCTGCTCCCCCGTCCCCACTGTCCCCTTCACTGTTCCCTGTCCCCCCCTCACCCCATCCCTGTCCCCGCTGTCCCCCTCACCTTGTCCCTGTCCCCGCTGTCCCTCTCACCCCCTCTTTGTCCCCGCTGTCCCCCTCTTTGTCCCCGCTGTCCCCCTCACCCCATCCCTGCTCCCCCGTCCCCACTGTCCCCTTCACTGTTCCCCGTCCCCCCCACCCCATCCCTGTCCCCCTCACTGTTTCCTGTCCCCGCTGTCCCCCTCGCTGTCCCTGCTGTCCCCCTCACCCTATCCCTGTCCCCGCTGTCCCCCTCACCCCGTCCCTGCTCCCCCGTCCCCGCCATCCCCTTCACTGTTCCCTATCCCCCCCCCACCCCGTCCCTGTCCCCGCTGTCCCCCTCACTGTTTCCTGTCCCCGCTGTCCCCCTCCCTGTCCCTGCTGTCCCCCTCACCCCATCCCCCTCACCCCGTCCCTGTCCCCGCTGTCCCCCTCACCCCATCCCTGCTCCCCCGTCCCCGCTGTCCCCTTCACTGTTCCCCGTCCCCCCCACCCCATCCCTGTCCCCCCCGTCCGCGCTGTCCCCCTCACTGTCCCTGCTGTCTCCCTCCCCCCATCCCCGCCCCCCTGCCCCTCCCTGTCCCCCCCCTGCCCCCCCGTCCCCGCTCTGCCCCTCACTGTCCCCGCTGTCCCCTCCCCCCATCCCCCTCCCCCCATCCCCACCCCCCTGCCCCATCCCTGTCCCCCCCCCGTCCCCGCTGTCCCCCTCACTGTCCCCGCTGTCCCCGTCCCCCGCAGGAGGAGGAGGAGGTGCAGCACGAGGAGGAGCTCCTGCGCAACCCCTTCTCGGTGCGGTGCTGGCTGCGCTACGCCCAGGCGCGCCGGGGGGGCCCCCGCCCCCGCCTCAACCTCCTCTTCGAGCGCGCCCTGCGCGAGCTGCCCGGCAGGTGGGGACACGGGGGGGGGACACGGGGGGGACAGGGACCTCGGGGGGGGCTTCAGGGGGATGGGGACACGCGTCCCTCGGGGGTGGGGGGGATGGGGACATTCTGGGTGTTCTCACGGGGACGGGGATTTCTGGGGAATCTCGGGGTGGGGGGGGGTGGGGACATCAGGGGACACAGGGGGACGGGGGGCTTCAGGGGGCTGGGGACACGGGGGCACCTCAGGGGACACGGGAGGACACGGGGACCTCAAGGGCTGGGAGGGGACAGGGACACAGGGGCACCTCAGGGACGAGGGGGGGACACAGGGACATCCTGGGTGTCTTCATGGGACGGGGACCTCGGGGGGCGGGGGGGGACACGGGGACACAGTGTGTTCCCTCATGGAACAGGGACCTCGGGGACACCTCGGGGGGCGGGGGGGGACACAGGGACAGCCTGGGTGTCCTCGTGGGACGGGGACCTCGGGGACACCTCGGGGGGCGGGGGGGGACACAGGGACAGCCTGGGTGTCCTCATGGGACGGGGACCTCGGGGACACCTCGGGGGCGGGGGGGGACAGGGGGACCTCAGGGGGAGCAGGGACATGGGGGCACCTTGGGGGGCAGGGGGGGATGGGGACACCTCGGGGTGGGGGGGGATGGGGACATCAGGGGACACAGGGGGACAGGGACCTTGGGGGGGGCTTCAGGGGGCTGGGGACACGGGGGCACCTCAGGGGACACGGGAGGACACGGGGACCTCAGGGGCTGGGAGGGGACGGGGACTCAGGGGACGAGGGGGGGACACAGGGACAGCCTGGGTGTCCTCATGGGACGGGGACCTCGGGGACACCTCGGGGGGCGGGGGGGGACACAGGGACAGCCTGGGTGTCCTCATGGGACGGGGACCTCGGGGACACCTCGGGGGGCGGGACACAGGGACAGCCTGGGTGTCCTCATGGGACGGGGACCTTGGGGACACCTCGGGGGGCGGGGGGGGACACAGGGACAGCCTGGGTGTCCTCATGGGACGGGGACCTTGGGGACACCTCGGGGGGCGGGACACAGGGACATCCTGGTGTCCTCATGGGACGGGGACCTCGGGGACACCTCGGGGGACGGGGGGGGACACAGGGACAGCCTGGGTGTCCTCATGGGACGGGGACCTCGGGGACACCTCGGGGGGCGGGGGGGGACACAGGGACAGCCTGGGTGTCCTCATGGGACGGGGACCTCGGGGACACCTCAGGGGGCGGGGGGGGACAGGGACATGGGATGGGGTGATGGGGACATGGGGGGACACGGGGACCTCAGGGGGAGCAGGGACATGGGGGCAACTTTGGGGGCGGGGGGGGATGGGGACACCTCGGGGTGGGGGGGGGACGGGGACACCGCGGGGGGTGGGGACATCCTGGTGTCCTCAGGGGGGACGGGGACCTCAGGGTCCCCTTGGCAGGATGGGGGGGGGCGGGGACATCCTTGGTCCCCTCATGAGGGACAGGGGGTGACAGGGACATACAGGGTCACCCCATGGGTGACAGGGACGTCCCGTGTGCCCTTACCGGGGGGGAGGGGGGGTCACAAGGAGGTGCCAGGTCTCCTCACGGGGCAAGCGGGGGACAAGGGACGTCTCATGTCCCCTCACGGGGCGTGGGAGGTGACAGGAACGTCCCGGGTGCCCTTGCAGTGGCAGAGGGGCGTCAGGGGGGTGACAGGGGGTGTCAGGGGGGTGGCAGGGCGGTGACGGGGTGTTGGGGTCATGACGGGGGTGACTGGGTGTCGGGGCGGTGACGGAAAGCGATGGCAGTGGCAGGGCAGTGGCAGGGCGGTGACAGGGGGTGTCGGGGGGGTGGCAGGGGGTGTCAGGGTGGTGACAGAGAGTGATGGGGGTGTCAGGGCAGTGACAGAGTGGTGGCAGGGGGTGACAGGGTGGCAGGGGAGTGACAGGAGGGTGACAGAGAGCAGTGACGGGGTGATGGGGGTGTCGGGGCGGTGACAGGGGTGGCAGGGGGTGACGGGGTGGCAGGGGGGTGACAGGAGAGTGACAGGAGGCGGTGACAGGGGGTGGCAGGGCAGTGACAGGCGGTGTCGGGGGGTGACGGGGTGGCAGGGGGGTGACAGGGCACGGTGGCAGGAGGTGTCGGGGCGGTGGCAGGGGGTTGATGGGGGTGTCGGGGCAGTGACAGGGGGTGTCGGGGTGGTGGCAGGGGGGTGATGGGGGTGTCGGGGCGGTGGCAGGGGGGTGATGGGGGTGTCGAGGCGGTGGCAGGGGGTGTCGGGGCGGTGGCAGGGGGGCGATGGGGGTGTCGGGGCGGTGGCAGGGGGTGTCGGGGCGGTGGCAGGGGGGTGATGGGGGTGTCGGGGCGGTGGCAGGGGGTGTCGGGGCGGTGGCAGGGGGGCGATGGGGGTGTCGAGGCGGTGGCAGGGGGTGTCGGGGCGGTGGCAGGGGGGCGATGGGGGTGTCGGGGTGGTGGCAGGGGGTGTCGGGGCGGTGGCAGGGGGGTGATGGGGGTGTCAGGGTGGTGTCAGGGGGTGTCGGGGCGGTGGCAGGGGGGTGATGGGGGTGTCAGGGTGGTGTCAGGGGGTGTCGGGGCGGTGGCAGGGGGGTGATGGGGGTGTCGGGGCGGTGGCAGGGGGGCGATGGGGGTGTCGGGGCGGTGGCGGCAGGTGGCAGCGGTGACAGGCGCGTCCCCCCAGCTACAAGCTGTGGTACCAGTACCTGCGGCAGCGGCGGCAGCAGGTGAAGGGGCGCTGCCCCACCGACCCCGCCATCGAGGAGGCCAACGCCTGCCACGAGCGCGCCCTCGTCTTCATGCACAAGGTGGGGACGCGGGGGGACGGGGGGGGACGGGGGGACGTGGGGGGGGCGGGGGGACGTGGGGGGGGCGGGGGGACGCGGAGGATGGGGGGGCACAGGGACACGGGGGGCGGGGGCAGCTGGTGGGGGCACGGGGAGGGAGACGGAAGTGGGGAAGGGGATGGGGGGGGTGTGGGGAGGAGCTGGGGGGAAGGGGACATTGGGGGGATGTGGGGCCCCCCAGCTGCCCCTGTCAGCGCCCCCCAGCCCCACAACTGCCCCCGCAAGCCCCCCAGCCCCACAACTGCCCCCCGCAATCCCCTCCTAGCCCCACAACTGCCCCCCGCAATCCCCCCAGCCCCACAACTGCCCCCCACAAGCCCCCCCAGCCCCACAACTGCCCCCACAAGCCCCCCCCAGCCTCACAACTGCCCCCCACAATCCCCCCCAGCCTCACAACTGCCCCCCACAAGCCCCCCCAGCCCCACAACTGCCCCCCGCAATCCCCTCAGCCCCACAACTGCCCCCCACAAGCCTCCCCAGCCCCACAACTGCCCCCGCAATCCCCCCCAGCCCCACAACTGCCCCCGCAATCCCCCCCCAGCCCCACAACTGCCCCCCGCAATCCCCTCCCAGCCCCACAACTGCCCCCCGCAATCCCCCCAGCCCCACAACTGCCCCCCACAAGCCCCCCCAGCCCCACAACTGCCCCCACAAGCCCCCCCCAGCCTCACAACTGCCCCCCACAATCCCCCCCCAGCCTCACAACTGCCCCCGCAAGCCCCCCCAGCCCCACAACTGCCCCCCGCAATCCCCTCAGCCCCACAACTGCCCCCCACAAGCCTCCCCAGCCCCACAACTGCCCCCGCAAGCCCCCCAGCCCCACAACTGCCCCTCGCAATCCCCTCAGCCCCACAACTGCCCCCCGCAAGCCCCCCCCAGCCCCACAACTGCCCCCCGCCAGCCCCCCAAGCGCTCCCTCCCGTGCCCCGCAGATGCCCCGCATCTGGCTGGACTACTGCCAGTTCCTGGTGGAGCAGGGCCGCATCACGCGGACGCGCCGCACCTTCGACCGGGCGCTGCGGGCGCTGCCCATCACCCAGCACCACCGCATCTGGCCCCTCTACCTCCAGTTCGTGCGGCGCTACCCCCTGCCCGAGACCGCCGTCCGCGTCTACCGCCGCTACCTGAAGGTACCCGCTGGCACCCGCTGGCACCCGCCGCGCTGGCACGCCCGGCGGTGGCACCCCAGGGCACTGGCACGCCCGGCAGTGGCACCCCGGGGCGGTGGCATAGCCTGTGGTGTCACCCCAGGGCGGTGGCACAGCCGGTGGTGTCACCTTTGGGTGGTGGCACTCCTCACGGTGGCACCCTGGGGCGGTGGCACAGCCCTGTGGTGGCACCTGGGGCAGTGGCACAGCCTGTGGTGGCACAGCCTAGGGTGGTGGCACAGCCGGTGGTGTCACCCCGGGGGCGGTGGAACACCCACTGAAGTCACCCCAGTGTGTTGGCACAAGCGGTGGTGTCACCTCGGGGTGGTGGCACTGCTCACGGTGTCCCCCTGGGGCGGTGGCACAGCCTGTGGTGGCACCCTGGGGCGGTGGCATAGCCTGTGGTGCCACCTGGGGCGGTGGCACAGCCCTGTGGTGGCACCTGGGGCGGTGGCACAGCCCTGTGGTGCACCTGGGGCGGTGGCACAGCCTGTGGTGGCACTCAGGGTGGTGGCACAGCCCTGTGGTGGCACTCGGGGCGGTGGCACAGCCTGTGGTGGCACTCGGGGCGGTGGCACAGCCCTGTGGTGGCACCTGGGGCGGTGGCACAGCCTGTGGTGGCACCCTGGGGCGGTGGCACAGCCCTGTGGTGGCACCCTGGGGCGGTGGCACAGCCCTGTGGTGGCACTTGGGGTGCTGGCACAGCCCTGTGGTGGCACCTGGGGCGGTGGCACAGCCCTGTGGTGGCACCTGGGGCGGTGGCACAGCCCTGTGGTGGCACCCTGGGGCGGTGGCACAGCCCTGTGGTGGCACTCGGGGTGCCGGCACAGCCCTGTGGTGGCACCTGGGGCGGTGGCACAGCCCTGTGGTGGCACCCTGGGGCGGTGGCACAGCCCTGTGGTGCACCTGGCGTGGTGGCACAGCCCTGTGGTGGCACTTGGGGCGGTGGCACAGCCTGTGGTGGCACCCTGGGGCGGTGGCACAGCCCTGTGGTGGCACTTGGGGTGCTGGCACAGCCTGTGGTGGCACCTGGGGCAGTGGCACAGCCCTGTGGTGGCACCTGGGGCGGTGGCACAGCCCTGTGGTGGCACCTGGGGCGGTGGCACAGCCTGTGGTGGCACCCTGGGGCGGTGGCACAGCCCTGTGGTGGCACCTGGGGTGCTGGCACAGCCTGCGGTGGCACTCGGGGCGGTGGCACAGCCCTGTGGTGGCACTCGGGGCGGTGGCACAGCCCTGTGGTGGCACTCGGGGTGGTGGCACAGCCTGTGGTGGCACAGCCCTGTGGTGGCACTCGGGGTGGTGGCACAGCCCTGTGGTGGCACCCTGGGGCGGTGGCACAGCCCTGTGGTGGCACCTGGGGTGCTGGCACAGCCTGTGGTGGCACTTGGGGCGGTGGCACAGCCCTGTGGTGGCACTCGGGGCGGTGGCACAGCCTGTGGTGGCACCCTGGGGCGGTGGCACAGCCCTGTGGTGGCACTCGGGGCGGTGGCACAGCCTGCGGTGGCACTCGGGGCGGTGGCACAGCCTGTGGTGGCACCCTGGGGCGGTGGCACAGCCCTGTGGTGGCACTTGGGGTGCTGGCACAGCCTGCGGTGGCACTCGGGGCGGTGGCACAGCCTGCGGTGGCACTTGGGGTGCTGGCACAGCCTGCGGTGGCAGCCCAGGGCGGTGGAAGCACCCAACGATGTCACCCCAGGGTGGCCGTGCACCCCACGGTGTCACCCAGGGTAGCGCAACACGTGGCGGTGTCACCCGGGGGCGGTGGCATGCCCGGTGGTGTCACTCCGGGATGGTGGCACAGGCCAGCGGTGTCACCCCAGGGTGGTGGCACGCGGTGCTGGGGGGGGGCAGGGGGGACGGAGGGGACGGGGTGGTTTGGGTGGTGGGAGGGGGACGGAGGGGACAGGGGACGTGGGGACAGAGGTGGCCCAAGGGACACGGGGGAGAGCAGGAGGGATTGGGGGGGACAGGGCAGGGACGGGGGACACGGGCACGTGGGAGGAGGATGGGGGACACGGGGGGGGACAAAAGTGTCGTAGGGGACACGGAGCAGGGACAGAGGTGACAGAGGTGACAGCGGTGACAGGGGTACAGGGAGAGAACCAGAGGTGACACAGAGCAGGGACAAAGGTGGCGTTGAGGACGGACAGGGGGTGGCAGCAGGGGTGACAGAGCAGGGACGGGGGTGGCAGGGACACAGAGTGGGGACAGAGATGACACGGCGCGAGGACAGCAGTGGCAGGGGTACAGGGAGAGGGACAGAGGTGGCACAGGGCAGGGACAGGTGACACAGGGCAGGGACAGAGGCGGCACAGGGCAGGGACAGGTGGCAGGGACGCACAGAGCAGAGACAGAGGGGACAAGAGCAAGGACAGAGGTGACACGGAGCAAGGACAGAGGTGACGCGGGGCAAGGACAGAGGTGACACAAGACAGGGACAAAGGTGACACGAAGTAAGGACAGAGGTGACACGGAGCAAGAACAGAGGTGGCATGGGGCAGGGACAGAGGGCACATAGGACAGGGACAGAGATGACACAGGGCAGGGTCAGAGGTGACACGGAGCAAGGACAGAAGTGGCACGGAGGAAAGACAGAAGTGGCACGGGGCAGGGACAGAGGTGACACAGAGCAGGGACAGAGGTGACACGGAGCAAGAACAGAGGTGACACGGGGCAGGGACAGAGGTGACACGGAGCAAGGACAGAAGTGACACGGAGCAAGGACAGAGGTGACACGGGGCAGGGACAGAGGTGACACGGAGCAAGGACAGAAGTGACACGGAGCAAGGACAGAGGTGACACGGGGCAGGGACAGAGGTGACACGGAGCAAGGACAGAGGTGACGCGGGGCAGGGACAGAGGTGACACGGAGCAAGGACAGAAGTGACACGGAGCAAGGACAGAGGTGACACGGAGCAAGGACAGAGGGGACACGGAGCAAGGACAGAGGTGACGCGGGGCAGGGACAGAGCTGGCAGCAGCTTTTTCTATCAAGGACGGGGCAGCGCAGGTGACACAGGTGACACTGCCCAGGCTCGGGGACAACGCAGGGGTCGGAGGGGACACAGGGCAGGGGGTGGAGGGGACAGAGGGGCCCGCAGGGACCTTGGGGACATTGGGGACAGGCCCTGAGTGTCCCCCCCCCCCGCGCAGCTGAGCCCCGAGAGCGCGGAGGAGTACGTGGGGTACCTGCGCTCCGTCGGGCGCCTGGACGAGGCCGCCGTGCGCCTGGCGCGGCTCGTTAACGACGAGCGCTTCGTCTCCAAGGAGGGCAAGTCTAATTACCAGGTGGGCACCCTCGGGGGGCACCCATGGGTGCTGGGGCGGGGGGGGGGACCCAGGGGGGCGGGGGGGGGGACCCAGGGAGGCTGGGGGGGGGGGGACCCAGGGGGGCGGAGGGGGACCCAGGGGGTGCCAGGGAGCTCGGGGAGGGGGGAGAGGGGATGTGGGGGGCATCCAGAGGGGCCAGAGGGGTGCCAAGGGGCTGGGGGGGGGCACCCATGGGTGCTGCAGGGGGGACCCAGAGGGGTGGGGGGGGACCCAGGGGGTGCCAGGGAGCTCGAGGAGGGGTGAGAGGGGATGTGGGGGGCATCCAGAGGTGCCAGAGGAGTGCCAAAGGGCTGGGGGGGGTCACCCGTGGGTGCTGGGGGGGGGCACCCATGGGTGCTGCAGGGGGGACCCAGGGGGGTGGGGGGGGACCCAGGGGGTGCCAGGGAGCTCGGGGAGGGGGGAGAGGGGATGTGGGGGGCATCCAGAGGTGCCAGAGGGGTGCCAAGGGGCTGGGGGGGCACCCGTGGGTGCTGGGGGGTCACCCGTGGGTGCTGGGGGGGGATCAAGGGGGGCTGGAGGGGGACCCAGGGGGGTGGGAGAGGACCCAGGGGGGTAGGGGGGGGACCCAGGGGGTGCCAGGGAGCTCGGGGAGAGGGGATGTGGGGGGCATCCAGAGGTGCCAGAGGAGTGCCAAAGGGCTGGGGGGGGTCACCCGTGGGTGCTGGGGGGGGGCACCCATGGATGCTGCAGGGGGGACCCAGGGGGGTGGGGGGGGACCCAGGGGGTGCCAGGGAGCTCGGGGAGGGGGGAGAGGGGATGTGGGGGGCATCCAGAGGTGCCAGAGGGGTGCCAAGGGGCTGGGGGGTGCACCCATGGGTGCTGCAGGGGGGACCCAGAGGGGTGGGGGGGGACCCAGGGGGTGCCAGGGAGCTCGGGGAGGGGGGAGAGGGGATGTGGGGGGCACCCGGAGGTGCCAGAGGGGTGCCAAGGGGCTGGGGGGTCACCCGTGGGTGCTGGGGGGGGCTCCCCTGGGTGCTGGGGGGCTGCGGGGCTCCCCTCGGGGTGCTGACCCCCCCCTTGTCCCCCCAGCTGTGGCAGGAGCTGTGCGAGCTGCTCTCCCAGCACCCCGAGCGCGTGCCGGGGGTCCCTGGGGGTTCTGGGGGCTCCCCTGGGTGCTGGGGGGTTCTGGGGGCTCCCCTGGGTGCTGGGGGGCTGCGGGGGTCCCCTCGGGGTGCTGACCCCCCCCTGTCCCCCCAGCTGTGGCAGGAGCTGTGCGAGCTGCTCTCCCAGCACCCCGAGCGCGTGCGCTCGCTGGACGCGGGCGCCATCATCCGGGGGGGGCTGACGCGCTTCACCGACCAGCTGGGCCGGCTCTGGGGCGCCCTGGCCGACTGCTACATCCGCAGCGGCCACTTCGAGAAGGTGACCTGGCCCCCGCGGCCACCCGCGGCCACCCGCGGCCACCGTGCTCCTGGGTTCCTGTCCCCCAGGGCCACCGCAGCGCCCGGCCCCGGTCCCCAAACCTCCCCGGGGCCACCGCAGCGCCCGTCCCCGGTCCCCAAACCTCCCCAGGGCCACCACAGCACCCGTCCCCGGTCCCCAAACCTCCCCAGGGCCACCACAGCGCCCGTCCCCGGTCCCCAAACCTCCCCAGGGCCACCACAGCGCCCGTCCCTGGGTCCCCGCACCAACCTGGGGCCACCACGAACATGGTCCCCTGTCCCCATGCCACCCAGGGCCACCGCCACCCTGGGTGTCTGTCCCCCACCCCACCCCAGGGCCACCACAAGCCCCGTCCCCACCCCAGGGCCACCACCGCCCCAATGCCCTGTCCCTGTGTCACCTCAGGGCCACCGCCCCAGTGCCCTGTCCCCCATGTCACCCCAGAGCCACCACCGCTGTGTTTTGTCCCCAGACCACCACAGGGCCACCACCATCCCGGTCCCCTGTCCCCTGTGCCACCCAGAGCTGTCACCCCAGGGCCACCACCACCTCAGTCCCCTGTCCCTGTGTCACCCCAGGGCCACCACCACCCCGGTCCCATGTCCCCCCCATGCCACCCCAGACCCATCCACCCATGGGAGATCCATGCTGCCCTGTCCCTGTCCCCAACCTGCTGTCCCTGTCCCCAACTGCTGTCCCCGTTCCTGTCCCCAACCCACTGTCCCTGTCCCCAACCCACTGTCCCTGTCCCCAACCTGCTGTCCTCATCCCTGTCCCCATCACGCTGTCCCTGTCCCTAACCCACTGTTCCTGTCCCCAACTTGCTGTCCCTGTCTCTGTCCGCAGTGTGCTGTCCCTGTCCCCAACGTGCTGTCCCCATCCCTGTCCCCAACGTGCTGTCCCTGTCCCCAACGTGCTGTCCCCATCCCTGTCCTCATCGCGCTGTCCCTGTCCCCAATCTGCTGTCCCTGTCCCCAACGTGCTGTCCCCGTCCCTGTCCCCAACCTGCTGTCACTGTCCCTGTCCCCCACGTGCTGTCCTTGTCCCCAACTTGCTGTCCCCATCCCTGTCCCCGTTCCTGTCCCCAATCTGCTGTCCCCGTCCCTGTCCCCAACCTGCTGTCCCCATCCCTGTCCCCAACCTGCTGTCCCTGTCCCCAACCTGCTGTCCCCGTCCCTGTCCCCCACGTGCTATCCCTGTCCCCAACTTGCTGTCTCCATCCCTGTTCTTGTCTCTGTCCCCAATCTGTTGTCCCCATCCCTGTCCCCAACCCACTGTCCCTGTCCCCAAACTGCTGTTCCCGTCCCTGTCCCCAACCTGCTGAACCCATCCCTGTCTCCATCGCGCTGTCCCTGTCCCCAACCTGCTGTCCCTGTCCCCAACCCACTGTCCCTGTCCCTAACCTGCTGTCCCCATCCCTGTCCCTATCGCGCTGTCCCTGTCCCCAACCTGCTGTCCCCATCCCTGTCCCCAGCGCGCTGTCCCTGTCCCCAACCTGTTGTCCCCGTCCCTGTCCCCATCGCGCTGTCCCCGTCCCTGTCCCCAACGCGCTGTCCCTGTCCCCAACCTGTTGTCCCCATCCCTGTCCCCATCGCGCTGTCCCCATCCCTGTCCCCATCGCGCTGTCCCTGTCCCCAGCGCGCTGTCCCTATCCCCAACCTGTTGTCCCTGTCTCTGTCCCCATCGCGCTGTCCCCGTCCCTGTCCCCAACGCGCTGTCCCCGTCCCTGTCCCCAACGCGCTGTCCCCGCAGGCCCGGGACGTCTACGAGGAGGCGGTGCAGACGGTGATGACGGTGCGGGACTTCACCCAGGTCTTCGACAGCTACGCCCAGTTCGAGGAGAGCGTCATCGCCGCCAAGATGGAGACGGTGGCGGAGCTGGGCAGGGAGGAGGACGGTGAGGGGGGGCCGGGGTGCCTGCCTCAGTTTCCCTCCAAAAAAGAGGGAGTTTGGGGGTGCCCTGCCTCAGTTTCCCCCCAAAAAGGATGAGTTTAGGGGTGTCCTGCCTCAGTTTCCCCAAAAAAAGAGTGAGTTTGGGGGTGTCCAGGGTGCCCTGCCTCAGTTTCCCCGCCAGGGAGGGTGAACTTGGGGTGCCTGGCATAGGCTGCCTCAGTTTCCCCCTGAAAAAGGATGAGTTTTGGGGTGCTCTGCCTCAGTTTCCCTCCAGGAGGGTGAGTTTGGGGGTGCCTGGGTGCCCTGCCTCAGTTTCCCCCCCCCCAGGAAGCATGAACTTGGGGTGTCTGGCGTAGGCTGCCTCAGTTTCCCCCTGAAAAAGGATGAGTTTGGGGGTGCGCTGCCTCAGTTTCCCCCCCAAAACGAGTGAGTTTGGGGGTGCTCTGCCTCAGTTTCCCCCCAAAAAGGATGAGTTTAGGGGTGTTCTGCCTCAGTTTCCCCAAAAAAAGAGTGAGTTTGGGGGTGTCCAGGGTGCCCTGCCTCAGTTTCCCCCCCCCAGGGAGGGTGAACTTGGGGTGCCTGGCGTAGGCTGCCTCAGTTTCCCCCTGATAAAGGATGAGTTTTGGGGTGCTCTGCCTCAGTTTCCCCCCAGGAGGGTGAGTTCGGGGGTGCCTGGGTGCCCTGCCTCAGTTTCCCCCCCAGGGAGAATGAGTTTGGGGGTGCGCTGCCTCAGTTTTTCCCCCAAAAAGAGGGAGTTTGGGGGTGCCCTGCCTCAGTTTCCCCCCAAAAAGGATGAGTTTAGGGGTGTCCTACCTCAGTTTCCCCAAAAAAAGAGTGAGTTTGGGGGTGTCCAGGGTGCCCTGCCTCAGTTTCCCCGCCAGGGAGGGTGAACTTGGGGTGCCTGGCGTAGGCTGCCTCAGTTTCCCCCTGAAAAAGGATGACTTTGGGGGTGCGCTGCCTCAGTTTCCCCCCCAAAAGGATGAATTTAGGGGTGTCCTGCCTCAGTTTCCCCAAAAAAAGAGTGAGTTTGGGGGTGTCCAGGGTGCCCTGCCTCAGTTTCCCCCCCCAGGGAGGGTGAACTTGGGGTGCCTGGCATAGGCTGCCTCAGTTTCCCCCAAAAAAGAGTGAGTTTGGGAGTGCTCTGCCTCAGTTCCCCCCCCAAAAAGAATGAGTTTGGGGGTGCTCTGCCTCAGTTTCCCCCCAGGAGGGTGAGTTTGGGGGTGCCTGGGGTGCCCTGCCTCAGTTTCCCCCCCCTAGGGAGGGTGAACATGGGGTGCCTGGCATAGGCTGCCTCAGTTTCCCCCTGAAAAAGGATGAGTTTTGGGGTGCCCTGCCTCAGTTTCCCCCCAAAAAGGATGAGTTTAGGGGTTTCCTGCCTCAGTTTCCCCCAAAAAAAGAGTGAGTTTGGGGGTGCCTGGGGCGCCCTGCCTCAGTTTTCCCCCCAGGGTGAATGAGTTTTGGGGTGCCCTGCCTCAGTTTCCCCCCAGGAGGGTGAGTTCGGGGGTGCCTGGGGTGCCCTGCCTCAGTTTCCCCATCTGGTGGGCTTCCCCTGCCCCAGGGGTGCCCCGCGCCCCGTGGGGTCCCCGATCCCCTGTCCCCACCCTGGGTGTCCCCTGATGACGTGGCCCCACCCCGTGGGGTGCCCCTGTCCCCACCCTGAGGGACGCCCACTGCCCCGCGTGGGTGCCGGTCACCCTGTCCCCGCGTGTCCCCTGTCGCTTTGTCCCCACCCTGGATGTCCCCAGACCCCCCGTCCCCACCCCAAGGGACACCCAGCCCCCGGGGGGGTCCTGGTCACCCCGGCTGTCCCCAAATCCCCCATCCCCCCCAAGAGACGCCCAGTGCCCCGCGTGTCCCCTGGTCCCCGCTGTCCCCTGGTCCCCCCGTCCCCCTGCGTCCCCTGGTTCCCCCGTCCCCTGACACCCCCTCCCCCGCTGTCCCCTGTCCCCCTTCCCCCGCTGTCCCCTGTCCCCCCCCTGCTGTCCCCTGACCCCCCCCGCTGTCCCCTGACCCCCCCGTCCCCATGCATGCCCTGGTTCCCCCCTCCCCCGCTGTCCCCTGCCCCCCCCGCTGTCCCCTGTCCCCCCCCCGCTGTCCCCTGACCCCCCCCGCTGTCCCCTGCCCCCGCCGCTGTTCCCTGACCCCCCGCTGTCCCCTGCCCCCCCCGCTGTCCCCTGACCCCCCGCTGTCCCCTGCTCCCCCCGCTGTCCCCTGAACCCCCGCTGTCCCCTGTCCCCCCCCACTGTCCCCTGACCCCCCGATGTCCCCCCCCGCTGTCCCCTGACTCCCCGCTGTCCCCTGCCCCCGCTGTCCCCTGACCCCCCGCTGTCCCCCCCCGCTGTCCCCTGACCCCCCGCTGTCCCCTGCCCCCACTGTCCCCTGACCCCCCCCGCTGTCCCCCCCCATCCCCTGACCCCCCGCTGTCCCCTGCCCCCCTGCTGCCCCCCCCGTCCCCTGCCCCCCCTCCGTCCCCCCCGTCCCCTGACCCCCCGCTGTCCCCTGCCCCCCCCGCTGCCCCCCCCGTCCCCTGCCCCCCCTCTGTCCCCCCCGTCCCCTGACCCCCCGCTGTCCCCTGACCCCCCCCGCTGTCCCCCCCCGTCCCCTGACCCCCCGCTGTCCCCTGCCCCCGCTGTCCCCTGACCCCCCCGCTGTCCCCCCCCATCCCCTGACCCCCCGCTGTCCCCTGCCCCCCCGTCTCCCCCGTCCCCTGACCCCCCCCTGTCCCCTGACCCCCCGCTGTCCCCTGCTCCCCCCGCTGCCCCCCCCGTCCCCTGCCCCCCCTCTGTCCCCCCCGTCCCCTGACCCCCCCCGCTGCCCCCCCGTCCCCTGACCCCCCCCGCTGTCCCCTGCCCCCCCGTCTCCCCCGTCCCCTGACCCCCCCGTCCCCTGACCCCCCGCTGTCCCCTGCCCCCCCCGCTGCCCCCCCCGTCCCCTGCCCCCCCTCCGTCCCCCCCGTCCCCTGACCCCCCGCTGTCCCCTGACCCCCCCCCGTCCCCCCCCGCCCCTGACGCCCCCCCGTCCCCAGAGGAGGTGGAGCTGGAGCTGCGCCTGGCGCGCTTCGAGCGGCTGATGGGGCGGCGCCCGCTGCTGCTGAACAGCGTCCTGCTGCGGCAGAACCCCCACAACGTCCACGAGTGGCACAAGCGGGTGCAGCTCTACCAGGGCCACCCCCAGCAGGTGGGGACGGGGACACGGCGGGGGGGCGGGCATGGGGACAGGGGTGGCATGGGGACAGCGGGGGGGGGGTGGGGGACAGCGGGGTGGGTGTAGGGTACATCAGAGTGGGTGTAGGGGACGCCTGGGGACAGCGGGGTGGGTGTAGGGGACAGCGGGGCGGGTATAGGGGACATAGGGGTGGGTGTAAGGGACGCCTGGGGACATCGGGGTGGGTGTAGGGGACAGCGGGGTGGGTATAGGGGACATAGGGGTGGGTGTAAGGGACGCCTGGGGACATTGGGGTGGGCGTAGGGGACGCCTGGGGACAGCGGGGTGGGTGTAGGGGACAGCGGGGTGGGTGTAGGGGACGCCTGGGGACATCGGGGTGGGCGTAGGGGACGCCTGGGGACAGCGGGGTGGGCGTAGGGTACATCGGAGTGGGTGTAGGGGACGCCTGGGGACAGCGGGGCGGGTGTAGGGGATGCCTGGGGACAGCGGGGTGCGCGTAGGGGACACCTGGGGACAGTGGGGTGGGCGTAGGGGACACCTGGGGACAGCGGGGTGGGTATAGGGGACATCGGAGTGCGTGTAAGGGACGCCTGGGGACATTGGGGTGGGCATAGGGGACATCGGAGTGCGTGTAAGGGACGCCTGGGGACATCGGGGTGGGCATAGGGGATACATGGGGACATCGAGGTGGGCGTAGGGGACGCCTGGGGACAGCAGGGTGGGTGTGGGGGACACCTGGGGACAGCGGGGAGGGTGTAGGGGACATCGGGGTGGGTGTAAGGGACGCCTGGGGACAGCGGGGTGGGCGTAGGGGACAGCGGGGTGGGTGTAGGGGTCACCTGGGGACATCGGGCTGGGCGTAGGGGACGCCTGGGGACATCAGGGTGGGCGTAGGGGACGCCTGGGGACATTGGGGTGGGCGTAGGGGACGCCTGGGGACAGCGGGGTGGGCGAAGGGGACGCATGGGGACAGCAGGGTGGGCGTAGGGGATGCCTGGGGACAGCGGGGTGGGCGTAGGGGACGCCTGGGGACAGCGGGGTGCGTATAGGGGACAGCAGGGTGGGTGTAGGGGACACCTGGGCACAGCGGGGTTGGCGTAGGGGACACCTGGGGACAGCAGGGTGCGTACAGCGGACACGTAGGGACAGCGGGGTGGGTGTAGGGATACCTGGGGACATCAGGGTGCGTATAGGGGATATCAGGGTATGTATAGGGGACATCGGGGTGCGTATAGGGGACATCAGGGTGCGTATAGGGGATGTATGGGGACATCGGAGTGGGTGTAGGGGACGCCTGGGGACAGCAGGGTGGGTGGAGGGGACAGGTGGGGACGTTAAGGGGGGTATAGAGGGACACACGGGGACATTGGGTTGGGCATAGGAGGACAGCTGGGGACTCTGGGCTGCACACAGGGGGACACCTGGGGACACCGGGGTGGGTATAGGAGACACGTTGGGGACACTGGGGTGCGTATAGAAGGGATCTGGGGCCGTGAACATACGTATAGGGGAGACCGAGGGACATTGGGGTGGCTGTATAGGGGACACCCGTGGGGACATAGGGGTGGCTGCTGGGGGACATGGGGACGCCAGGGTGCGTATAGGGGGACCCAAGGGGACAGCAGGTGGGTGAGGGGACACGTGGGGACACTGGGTGCATCCAGGGGAGACGCACGGGGACGTCAGGGTGGGTGTAGGGGGACACTGGGGGGGGCACGGGGACACTGGGGAGCACCTATGGGGACACACAGGGACCCAAAGGGGGGGGTATGGGGGGACACGTTTGGAGGTGTCCCCAGCGTGTCCCCAACGTGTCCCCAGATCATCAACACCTACACGGAGGCCGTCCGCACCGTGGACCCCTTCAAGGCGACGGGGCGCCCGCACGGGCTGTGGGTGGCCTTCGCCCGCTTCTACGAGGACAACGGGCAGCTGGACGACGTGAGGGGCACCCCCGCGTCCCCTCCCCGGGGACACCCCCAGACCCCCTGTCCCCGTGTCCCCAAACCCTGACTCTCCCCCGTATCCCCCCCCCAGACCCGCCTGTCCCTCGTGTCCCCAAACCCTGACTGTCCTGTGTCCCCCCCCAGACCCTGCCTGTCCCCGGTGTCCCCAGACCCTGACTGTCCCCCGTGTCCCCCCCCAGACCCTGCCTGTCCCCCGTGTCCCCAAACCCTGACTGTCCCCCGTGTCCCCCCCCAGACCCTGCCTGTCCCCGGTGTCCCCAGACCCTGACTGTCCCCCGTGTCCCCCCCCAGACCCTGCCTGTCCCCCGTGTCCCCAAACCCCGCCTGTCCCCCGTATCCCCCCCCAGACCCTGCCTGTCCCCCGTGTCCCCAAACCCTGATGTCCCCCATGTCCCCTCCAGACCCTGGCAGCCCTCCGGTGTCCCCAGACCCTGATTGTCCCCCCCATGTCCCCAAACCCTGACTGTCCTGTGTCCCCCTGAACCCTGATTGTCCTGTGTCCCCAAACCCTCACTGTCCCCCAAATCCTGACTGTCCCCTATGTCCCCCCCAAGACCCTGACTGCCCCCGTGTCCCTCAGACCTTGATTGTCCCCGTGTCCCCCCAAACCCTGAACGTCCCCCATGTCCCCAGACCCTGACTGCCCCCTGGTGTCCCCTACACCCTGACTGTCCCCCCATGTCCCCTCCAGGCCCCGAGTGTCCCCCAGACCCTGCCTGTTCTCTGTGTCCCCAAACCCTGAACGTGCTGTGTCCCCCGTGTCCCCAAACTCTGCCTGTCCCCCATGTTCCCCAAACTCTTGAATGTCCTGTGTCCCCCTGTGAACCCTGACTGTCCCCCCCATGTCCCCCCGAGACCCTGACTGTCCCCCCCATGTCCCCCCCAGACTCTGACTGTCCCCACCATGTCCGCCCCAAACCCTGACTGTCCCCTGGTGTCCCCTAGACCCTGACTGTCCCCCCATGTCCCCAGACCGTGACTGTTCCCTGTGTCCCCCCAAACCCTGAATGTCACCTACGTCCCCCCAAACCCTGGATGTTCTCTGTCCCCCCCAAACCCTGAATGTCCCCTGTGTCCCCCCCAAACCCTGACTGTCCCCCCATGTCCCCAGACCCTGACTGTTCCCTGTGTCCCCCCAAACCCTGAATGTCCCCTGTGTCATCCCAAACCCTGACTGTCCCCCGTGTCCCCTCCAGACCTTGGCAGTCTTCTGGTGTACCCCAAACCCTAACTGTCCCCCCCATGTCCCCAAACCCTGACTGCCACCCCCGTGTCCCCCAAATCCTGTCTGTACCCCCATGTCCCCTCCAAGCCCCGAGCGTCCCCCAGACCCTGCCTGTTCTCCGTGTCCCCAAACCCTGAACGTGCTGTGTCCCCCGTGTCCCCAAACTCTTGAATGTCCTGTGTCCCCCTGTGAACCCTGACTGTCCCCCAGTGTCCCCCAGACCCTGACTGTCCCCCCCATGTCCCCCCCAGACCCTGACTGTCCCCCCCATGTCCCCCCCAGACCCTGACTGTCCCCTGGTGTCCCCTAGACCCTGATTGTTGTCTGTGTCCCCCCCAAGCCCTGAATGTCCCCTATGTCCCCCCAAACCCTGACTGTACCCCGTGTCCCCTCCAGACCCTGGCAGCCCTCCGGTGTCCCCCAAACCCTGATTGTCCCCCTCCATGTCCCCAAACCCTGACTGCCACCCCCGTGTCCCCCAAATCCTGTCTGTCCCCGTGTCCCCTTCAAATCCCGAGTGTCCCCCAGACCCTGACCGTCCCCTCTGTCCCCAGGCCCTCATTGTCCTGTGTCCCCAAACCCTGCCTGTGCTCCCCTTGTCCCCCAAACTCCTGTTTGCCCCCCTGGGTGTCCCCCCCACCCCCTGACTGTCCCCTCTGTCCCCAGGCCCGCACCATCCTGACCAAGGCCACCCGCGTCCGCTTCCGGCAGGTGGAGGACCTGGCCGCCGTCTGGTGCGAGTTCGGGGAGATGGAGCTGCGCCACGAGAACTACGAGGAGGCCCTGCGCATCCTGCGGGTCCGCCGGGACCCCAGGGGGTGCTGGGTGGGGGGGCACGGCCGGGGACCCCTGGGGGGTGCTGGGTGGGGGGGCATGGCCGGGGACCCCCCGAGGGGTGCTGGGTGGGGGGCATGGCCGGGGACCCCCTGAGGGGTGCTGGGTGGGGGGGGGCATGGCCGGGGACCCCCCAGGGGGTGCTGGGTGGGGGGGCATGGCCGGGGACCCCCCGGGGGGTGCTGGGTGGGGGGGCACGGCCGAGGACCCCCCGGGGGGTGCTGGGGTGGGGGGGGCACAGACAGGTGCTGGGGACCCCCGAGGGGTGCTGGGTAGGGGGGGCATGGCCAGGGACCCCCGAGGGGTGCTGGGGTGGGGGGGACATGGCCAGGCGCTGGGGACCCCCGAGGGGTGCTGGGATGGGGGGGACATGGCCAGGCACTGGGGATCCCCGAGGGGTGCTGGGTAGGGGGGGCATGGCCAGGGACCCCCGAGGGGTGCTGGGGTGGGGGGGGCACGGCCAGGGACCCCCCGAGGGGTGCTGGGGTGGGGGGGGCATGGCCGGGGACCCCGGGGGGGTGCTGGGGTGCGGGGGGCATGGCCAGGGACCCCCGAGGGGTGCTGGGGGGGGGGGGGCATGGCCAGGGACCCCCCGAGGGGTGCTGGGGTGGGGGGGCACAGCCAGGCGCTGGGGACCCCCGAGGGGTGCTGGGTGGGGGGGCATGGCCGGGGACCCCCTGAGGGGTGCTGGGTGGGGGGGGCATGGCCAGGGACCCCAAAGGGGTGCTGAGGTGGGGGGGGCATGGCCGGGGACCCCCTGAGGGGTGCCGGCGTGGGGGTGGCACAGCCGGGCGCCGGGGACCCCTGAGGGGTGCCAGGGTGGGGTGGGGGCACAGCTGGGCACCGGGGACCCCCTGAAGGGTGCCGGGGTTGCGGGGGGGGGGGCACAGCCGGGCGCCAGTGACGCCTGAGGGGTGCCGGGGTGGGGTGGGGGCACAGCTGGGCACCAGGGACCCCCGAGTGGTGCCGGGTTGGGGGGGGGGGCACAGCCGGGCACCTGGGTCCCCTAACGGGAGTTCTGGGTCCCTAAGGGCACGTCTGGGTACCGCAATCCGCATTGGGAGGGCGCCAAGGGAGATGGGGGCAGCTGGGTGCTCCAGGGTGGGGGTGTGAGGGGCCGCGGGGACACTGGGGACACTGGTGACGCCCCGCCCCCCGTGGGTGTCCCCCCAGAAAGCCACGGCGCTGCCCGCCAAGAGGGCCGAGTACTTCGACTCCTCGGAGCCCGTCCAGAACCGCCTCTACAAGTCCCTCAAGGTCTGGTCCATGCTGGCGGACCTGGAGGAGAGCCTGGGCACCTTCCAGGTGGGTGACACCCCGCCCCGGCACCCCGCGGGGTCCCCAAACCTGCTGCGGGGTCCCTCCCTGCACCCCCCTAATTCTGGATGCCCCCCCTTTGCACCCCAACATCCTCAGTCATCTTCTGTGGGTGCCCCCTTGGCCTCCCCACCCCGCCCGTCACCGCTGGGTGCCCCCCACCCCATCTGCTATGGGTGCCCCCGGGAGCCACAGCGATCCCTTGGCACCCACCTGGCTCCCCCCGGGTGCCCCCCATCTCCACTGGGTGCCCCCATGCGCCCCATATCCTCCTGGGGTGCCCCCCTGTCCCCTGTGGGTGCCCCACACCTTCTTGGGCTCCTTTGGCACCCCCATGTCCCCTCTGGGTGCCCCCATGCCCCCCTGGCACCCCAGCACTCCTCATCATCTCTGGGTGCTCCCCAAACCTTCCGGGTACCCCTATGCTCCCCTGATACCCCAATATTCTCTCTGGGTGCCCCCATGGCCCCCTTGGCACCTCTGTGTCTTTTCTGGGGGCACTCATTGTCTTTGGGTGCCCCCTTAGCACCCTCATGTCTCTTCTGGGTGCCCCCGTGTCCCCTCTAGGTGCCCCCATCACCTTTGGGTGCCCCCTTGGCACCCCCCTGTCTGCTCTGGGCACCCCCTGTGCCCTGGGGCTGCCCCCAGCCCCTCCCCGTGCCCCCAGCCCCTTCCTCCCATCCCTTCGCACCCCTGTGTCCCCTCTGGGTGCCCCCTTCACACCCCCCTCTCCCTCTTGGCACCCCCATATCCCCTCTGGGTGCTTTTCTGTCTCCTCTGGGTGCCCCCGTCCCCTTTGGGTGCCCCCTTAGCACCCCCATGTCCTTTCTGGATGCACACATGTCCCCCTTGGCACCCCATGTCCCCTCTGGGTGCCCCCATGTCCCCTGGGGGTGCCCCCATCCCCTCTTGGTAGCCTCTGGGTGTCTCCTCTGGGTGCCCCCATGTCCCTTCTGGGTGCCCCCATGTCCCCTGGGGTGCCCCCATCCCCTCTGGATGCCACCTCCATGTCCCCTCTGGGTGCCACCATCCCTTCTGAGTCCCCTCTGGGTGCCCCCATGTCCCCTCTGGGTGCCCCCATGTCCCCTGCGGGTGCCCCAATCCACTCTGGGTCCCCTCTGGGTGCCCCCTTGGCACCCCCATGTCCCCGCTGGGTGCCCCCATGTCCCCTGCGGGTGCCCCCATCCCCTCTGGGTGTCCCCCCTGGGTGCCCCCATGTCCCCTCTGGTTGCCCCCGTCCCCTCTGGATGCCCCTTTGGCACCCCCATGTCCCCTCTGGGTGCCCCCATCCCCTCTGGGGCCCCTCTGGGGCCCCTCTGGGTGCCCCCATGTCCCCTCTGGGTGCCACCATCCCCTCTGGGTACCCTCTGGGTGCCCCCATGTCCCCTCTGGGTGCCCCATCCCCTCTGAGTGCCCCCATCCCTTCTGGATGCCCCTTTGGCACCCCCATGTCCCCTCTGGGTGCCCCCATCCCCTCTGGGTCCCCTCTGGGGCCCCTCTGGGTGCCCCCATGTCCCCTCTGGGTGCCACCATCCCCTCTGGGTGCCACCATCCCCTCTGGGTCCCCTCTGGGTGCCCCCTTGGCACCCCCATGTCCCCTCTGGGTGCCTCCATCCCCTCTGAGTCCCCTCTGGGTGCCCCCTTGGCACCCCCATGTCCCCTCTGGGTGCCTCCATCCCCTCTGAGTCCCCTCTGGGTGCCCCCTTGGCACCCCCATGTCCCCTCCGGTTGCCCCATCCCCTCTGAGTGCCCCCTTGGCACCCCCATGTCCCCTCCGGTTGCCCCATCCCCTCTGAGTGCCCACTTGGCACCCCCATGTTCCCTCTGGGTGCCACCATCCCCTCTGGGTCCCCTCTGGATGCCCCCTTTGGCACCCCCATGTCCCCTCTGGACGCCCCCACCCCCTTCCCCCCCACCTTGGCACCCCGCTGCCCCCCCGGGGGTGCCGGGTGGCGGGTGCTGACCCCCCGGTGCCCGCAGTCCACCAAGGCGGTGTACGACCGCATCCTGGACCTGCGCATCGCCACCCCCCAGATCGTCATCAACTACGGCCTCTTCCTGGAGGAGCACGGCTACTTCGAGGAGAGCTTCAAGGTGGGCGCCCCGCCGCGCCCCGCGGCCGGGAGGGTGCTGGGGAGACCCGCGGGGAGGGTGCTGGGGAGACCCCGGGGACACCCCGCGGCAGGGAGGGTGCTGGGGAGACCCCACAGCAGGGAGGGTGCTGGGGACCCCTGGGGGCACCCCGCAGCCGGGAGGGTGCTGGGGAGACCCCGGGGGACACCCCACAGCGGGGAGGGTGGTGGGGACACCCTGGGGACACTACACGGCGGGGAGGGTGCTGGGGGCACCCGGGGGCACCCCGCGGCCGGGAGGGTGCTGGGGACCCCCCGGGGGCACCTCGCGGCGGGGAGGGTGCTGGGGAGACCCCACAGCGGGGAGGGTGCTGGGGACCCCCCGGGGGCACCCCGCGGCGGGGAGGGTGCTGGGGACCCCCGGGGGCACCCCGCGACTGATGAGGGTGCTGGGCACCCCCCCGGGGACACCCCACAGCGGGGAGGGTGCTGGGGGCACCCCACAGTGGGGAGGGTGCTGGGGACCCCCCGGGGGCACCCCGCGGCGGGGAGGGTGCTGGGGACCCCCGGGGGCACCCCGCGACTGATGAGGGTGCTGGGCACCCCCCCGGGGACACCCCACAGCGGGGAGGGTGCTGGGGACCCCTGGGGACACCCCACAGCGGGGAGGGTGCTGGGGGCACCCCACAGTGGGGAGGGTGCTGGGGACCCCCCGGGGGCACCCCACGGCGGGGAGGGTGCTGGGGAGACCCCGGGGGCACCCCACGGCGGGGAGGGTGCTGGGGGCACCCTGGGGACACAACACGGCGGGGAGGGTGCTGGGGACCCCCGGGGACACCCCGCGACTGATGAGGGTGCTGGGGGCACCCCAGGGATGTGGGGGGGCCACTGTGGGGACCCTGTGGCCAGGGGGGCTGTCAGGGACACCCCAGAGACACCCTGCAGCCAGGGAGAGTGTTGGGGACACCCTGAGGAGGGTTTGGGGACCCTGTGGGGACCCTGTGGCAGGGAGGGGTTGGGGACACCCTAGGGACACCCTGTGGCCGGGAGGGTGTTGGGGACATCCCAGGGACACCCTGTGGCAGGGAGGGGTTGGGGACACCCCAGGGACACCCTGTGGCAGGGAGGGGTTGGGGACACCAGGGGCACCACATCCCGGGACGGCCCTGGGGCTCCTGGTGGCAGAGCAGGGGTGGTGGCAGCAGTGACAGCGGTGGTGACAGCGATGCAGGGTGGTAGCAGGGGTGGGGACAGGGATGGCAGGGATGGTGGCAGTGGCAGGGTGGCAGGAGTGGTGACAGGGTGGTGGCAGCGGTGACAGCAGCGGTGGCAGCAGTGGCAGGGGTGGTGACAGTGGTGGCAGGGTGGTGGCAGGGGTGACAGCAGTGGCAGGGGTGGTGGCAGGGGTGGTGACAGTCATGGCAGGGTGGTGGCAGCAGTGGCAGGGTGGTGGCAGGGTGGTGGCAGGGGTGACAGCAGTGGCAGGGTGGCGGCAGAAGTGGCAGGGGTAGTGACAGTGGTGGCAGGGGTGGTGGTAGAGGTGACAGTCGTGGCAGGGGTGGTGGTAGAGGTGACAGTCGTGGCAGGGGTGGTGGCAGGGTGGTGGCGGGGGTGTCAGGGTGGTGGCAGGGTGGTGACAGCGGTGGCAGGGGTGGTGGCAGGGTGGTGACAGCGGTGGCAGGGTGGTGGTGGCGGTGTCAGTGGTGGCAGGGGTGGTGGTAGGGGTGACAGTAGTGGCAGGGGTGGGTGGCAGGGTGGTGACAGCGGTGGCAGGGGTGGTGGCAGGGTGGTGACAGCGGTGGCAGGGTGGTGGCGGGGGTGTCAGTGGTGGCAGGGTGGTGGCAGCGGTGGCAGGGTGGTGGCAGGGGTGTCAGTGGTGGCAGGGTGGTGGCAGCGGTGGCAGGGTGGTGGCAGGGTGGTGGCAGGGGTGTCACGGGTGGCAGGGTGGTGGCAGCGGTGGCAGGGTGGTGGCAGGGTGGTGGCAGGGGTGTCACGGGTGGCAGGGTGGTGGCAGCGGTGGCAGGGTGGTGGCAGGGTGGTGGCAGGGGTGACAGCAGTGGCAGGGTGGCGGCAGAAGTGGCAGGGGTAGTGACAGTGGTGGCAGGGGTGGTGGTAGAGGTGACAGTCGTGGCAGGGGTGGTGGCGGGGGTGGCAGGGTGGTGACAGCGGTGGCAGGGTGGTGGTGGCGGTGTCAGTGGTGGCAGGGGTGGTGGTAGGGGTGACAGTAGTGGCAGGGGTGGGTGGCAGGGTGGTGACAGCGGTGGCAGGGATGGTGGCAGGGTGGTGACAGCGGTGGCAGGGTGGTGGCGGGGGTGTCAGTGGTGGCAGGGTGGTGGCAGGGTGGTGGCAGGGGTGTCAGTGGTGGCAGGGTGGTGGCAGCGGTGGCAGGGTGGTGGCAGGGTGGTGGCAGGGGTGTCACGGGTGGCAGGGTGGTGGCAGCGGTGGCAGGGTGGTGGCAGGGGTGTCACGGGTGGCAGGGTGGTGGCAGCAGTGGCAGGGGTGGTGTCAGTGGTGGCAGGGTGGTGGCAGGGTGGTGGCAGCAGTGGCAGGGTGGTGGCAGGGTGGTGGCAGGGGTGTCACAGGTGGCAGGGTGGTGGCAGCAGTGGCAGGGTGGTGTCAGTGGTGGCAGGGTGGTGGCAGGGGTGTCGGTGGTGGCAGGGTGGTGGCAGCAGTGGCAGGGGTGGTGTCAGTGGTGGCAGGGTGGTGGCAGGGGTGGCAGGGTGGTGGCAGGGGTGTCACGGGTGGCAGGGTGGTGGCAGCAGTGGCAGGGGTGGTGTCGGTGGCAGGGTGGTGGCAGGGGTGTCGGTGGTGACAGTGGTGGCAGGGTGGTGACAGCGGTGTCCCCGCGGGTGCCCGCAGGCCTACGAGCGGGGCATCGCGCTCTTCCGCTGGCCCAACGTGGCGGACGTCTGGCACACCTACCTCAGCAAGTTCGTCACCCGCTACGGCGGGCGCAAGCTGGAGCGGGCGCGGGACCTCTTCGAGCAGGCGCTGGACGGGTGCCCCCCCAAATACGCCAAGAGTACGGGGGGGGTTGGGTGGGGCAGGGGGGAGGGTGGGCGTGGGGGTGGCAGGGGCGTGGGGTGGGCATGGGGGTGGCAGGGTGGGGGTGGCAGGGGCGTGGGGTGGGCATGGGGGTGGCAGGGGTGAGGGTGGGTGGCAGGGTGGGGGTGGCAGGGGCGTGGGGTGGGCATGGGGGTGGCAGGGGTGAGGGTGGGTGGCACAGGCGTGGGGTGGGTGGCAGGGTGGGCATGGGGGTGGCAGGGGTGAGGGTGGGTGGCACAGGCGTGGGGTGGGTGGCAGGGTGGGCATGGGGGTGGCAGTGGTGAGGGTGGGTGGCAGGGTGGGGGTGGCAGGGGTGTGGGGTGGGCGTGGGGCTGGGGGTGAGGGGGTTTTGGGGGGTGTGCCAGGCTGGGTGCCCAGGGGGGCGAGGATGGGTGCCTGCAGGTGAGCAGCCAACAGCCCACCACACCCTGGGTGCCCCCCAGGCACGTGTTGGGTCCCCCAGCACCCCTGGGTGTGTACTGGGGTGCCCAGCACCCCTGGGTGCCCCCGGGTGCGTGTTGGGTCCCCCAGCACCCCTGGGTGTGTACTGGGGTGCCCAGCACCCCTGGGTGCCCCCGGGTGCGTGTTGGGTCCCCCAGCACCCCTGGGTGTGTACTGGGGTGCCCAGCACCCCTGGGTGCCCCCGGGTGCGTGTTGGGGTGCCCGGCACCCCTGGGTGTGTATTGGGGTGCCCAGCACCCCTGGGTACCCCCGGGTGCGTGTTGGGGTGCCCGGCACCCCTGGGTGTGTATTGAGGTGCCCAGCACCCCTGGGTACCCCCGGGTGCGTGTTGGGGTGCCCGGCACCCCTGGGTGTGTATTGAGGTGCCCAGCACCCCTGGGTACCCCTGGGTGCGTGTTGGGGTGCCCGGCACCCCTGGGTGTGTATTGAGGTGTCCAGCACCCCTGGGTGCCCCTGGGTGCGTGTTGGGTCCCCCAGCACCCCTGGGTGTGTACTGGGGTGCCCAGCACCCCTGGGTGCCCCCCGGGTGCGTGTTGGGTCCCCCAGCACCCCTGGGTGTGTATTGGGGTGCCCAGCACCCCTGGGTGCATGTTGGGTCCCCCAGCACCCCTGGATGTGTATTGGGGTGCCAGACACCCTTGGGCACCCCCCTGGGCATCCATCAGGGCCCCCAGCACCCCTGGGCACCCCCCTGGGCCTATGTTGGGGCCCCCAACACCCTTGGGCACACCCTTGGCTGCCCCCAGCACCCCTGGGCACCCCCCTGGGCATCCATCGGGACCCTCGGGCACGCATCCGGGCCCCCAGCCCTCCTGGGGCACCCCTCAGCCCCCTCCCCCGGCCTCGGGGCAGCCCCCCGCGGTGGGTGCGGGCGCTGACGGTGCCGCCGGGTGCCCACAGCCATCTACCTGCTGTACGCCAAGCTGGAGGAGGAGTTCGGGCTGGCGCGGCACGCCATGGGGGTGTACGAGCGCGCCACCCGCGCCGTCCTGCCCGCCCAGCAGCACGAGATGTTCAACATCTACATCAAGCGGGCGGCCGAGCTCTACGGCGTCACCCACACCCGCCCCATCTACCAGAAGGCCATCGAGGTGGGTGCTGGGGAGGGGGGGGGGGCACGGGGAGCTGGGGGCACCTGGGGGGGCACGGGGACCTGGGGATAGCTGGGGGGCACGGGGACCTGGGGGCACCTGAGGGGCACGGGGACCTGGGGGCACAGGGGGGATGTGGGGACCCAGGGACAACCGGGCACCCAGGGGGGCACAGGGACCTGGGGGCACCTGAGGGGCACAGGGACCTGGGGGCACGGGGGGGACGTGGGGATCCAGGGACAACCAGGCACCCAGGGGGGCATGGGGACCTGGGGGCACCCAAGGGGCACGGGGACCTGGGGGCACAGGGGGGACGTGGGGACCCAGGGACACCACGCAGGCATGGGGACAGGAGGGCGCCAGGGGGGCACAGGGACCTGGGGGTACCTGGGGGGCACGGGGACCTGGGGGCACTGAGTGGGCAAGGGGACCCAGGGACACTGCGCAGGCGTGGGGACAGCCGGGCACCCAGGGGGGCACGGGGACCTGGGAATAGCTGGGGGGCACGGGGACCTGGGGGCACGGGGGTGACATGGGAACAGGAGGGCGCGGGGGGACATGGGGACCTGGGGGCATAGGGGGGATGTGGGGACACCGCGCAGGCGTGGGGACAGCTGGGCACCCAGGGGGGCACAGGGACCTGGGGGCACAGGGAGGTCGTGGGGACCCAGGGACACTGCGCAGGCGTGGGACAGGAGGGCGCTGGGGGGCACGGGGACCTGGGGGCACAGGGAGGTCGTGGGGACCCAGGGACACTGCGCAGGCGTGGGGACAGCTGGGCACCCCGGGGGGCACGGGGACCCAGGGACACTGCACAGGCATGGGGACAGGAGGGCACCCAGGGGGGCACGGGGACCTGGGGGCACGGGGGGGCATGGGGACCCAGAGACACTGCGCAGGCGTGGGGAAAGCCGGGCACCCAGGGGGGCACGGGGACCCGGGGCACTGAGTGGGTAGGGGGACCTGGGGGCATGGGGGGGACATGGGGATCCAGGGACAGCCGGGCACCCAGGGGGGGGCACGGGGACCTGGGGATACCTGGGGGGCACAGGGACCTGGGGGCACTGAGTGGGCAGGGGGACCTGGGGGCACCCAGGTGGCAGGGGGACCTGGGGGCATAGGGGGGGATGTGGGGACCCAGGGACACCATGCAGGTGTGGGGACAGGAGGGCACCGGGGGGCACGGGGACCTGGGGGTACCTGGGGGGCACGGGGGGGAGGTGGGGACCTGGGGGCACATGGAGGACGTGGGGATCCAGGGTCACTGCGCAGGCGTGGGGGCAGGAGGGCACCGGGGGGCACGGGGACCTGGGGGCACGGGGGGGATGTGGGGACCTGGGGGCACCCGGGGGGGACGTGGGGATCCAGGGACAGCCGGGCACCCAGGGGGGATGTGGGGACCTGGGGCACCCGAGGGGCACGGGGACCTGGGGGCACTGAGTGGGCACGGGGACCTGGGGGCACAGGGGGGATGTGGGGACTCAGGGACAGCCGGGCACCCAGGGGGGCACGGGGACCTGGGGGCACCCAAGGGGCACGGGGACCTGGGGGCACGGGGGGGACGTGGGGATCCAGGGACACTGCGCAGGCGTGGGGACAGGAGGGCACCCAGGGGGGCACGGGGACCTGGGGATACCTGGGGGGCACAGGGACCCCAGGGCACTGAGTGGGCATGGGGACCTGCGGGCACGGGGGGGACATGGGGACCCAGGGACAGCCGGGCACCCAGGGGGGATGTGGGGACCTGGGGTCACGGGGGGGACGTGGGGATCCAGGGTCACCGCACAGGCGTGGGGACAGGAGGGCACCGGGGGGACACCAAGGGGGCACAGGGACCTGGGGGCAATGTGGGGGCATGGGGACACGGGGCACAGCGTGGGCATGGGGACACGGGGACACGGAGTGGGCAGGGGACCCGGCACGGGGGGGGGGGGGGGGCACCGCGTGGGCACAGGGACGAGGGGCACAGCGGGGGGGGGACGTGGTGTGGGCGTGGGGACCCGGGGACATCGCGTGGGTGTGGGGACCTGGGGACACCGCGTGGGCATGGGGGTGGGGACACCGCGTGGGCGTGGGGATGGGGACACCGCGTGGGCGTGGGGATGGGGACATCGCGTGGGTGTGGGGACCTGGGGACATCACGTGGGTGTGGGGACCTGGGGACACCGCGTGGGCATGGGGATGGGGACACCGCGTGGGTGTGGGGACCTGGGGACATCGCGTGGGCGTGGGGATGGGGACACCGCGTGGGTGTGGGGACCTGGGGACATCGCGTGGGTGTGGGGACCTGGGGACACCGCGTGGGCGTGGGGATGGGGACATCGCGTGGGTGTGGGGACGGGGGGACATCGTGTGGGCGTGGGGACCTGGGGACATCGTGTGGGCGTGGGGACGGGGACACCGCATGAGGACGGGGGGACACCGCGCGGGCGTGGGGACGGTGGGCGCTGTGTGGGTGCAGGGAGGTGCTGACTTGGCATCTGTTGGGCGGTGTCACCCGCGGGTGCTGATGTCCCCCCGCGGGTGCTGACGTCCCCCCGTGGGTGCTGACGTCCCCCGGGGTTGTTGATGGCCCCCGTGGGTGCTGACGTCCCCCCGTGGGTGCTGACGTCCCCCCGTGGGTGCTGACGTCCCCCCATGGGTGCTGATGTCCCCTGGGGTTGTTGACGGCCCCCGTGGGTGCTGATGTTCCCCCGCGGGTGCTGACGTCCCCCCATGGGTGCTGACGTCCCCTGGGGTTGTTGATGGCCCCCGTGGGTGCTGACGTCCCCCCATGGGTGCCGACGGCCCCCCGGGTGCTGACGCGGGGGCGCGGGGCAGGTGCTGGGTGACGACGCGGCGCGGGAGCTCTGCCTGCGCTTCGCCGACATGGAGTGCAAGCTGGGGGAGGTGGATCGGGCCCGCGCCATCTACACCTACTGCTCCCAGATCTGCGACCCCCGCGTGAGCCCCGGCACCCGCTGGGGGGGCGCCCAGGGGCGGGGGGCACCCGGGGGGGGGGGGGGGGGGCACTGAGGGGCGGGGGGTGCCCAGGGGCGGGGGGCACCCAGTGGGGGGGGGGGCACTGAGGGGCGGGGGGTGCCCAGGGGCGGGGGGCACCCAGTGGGGGGGGGGGGCACTGAGGGGCGGGGGGCGCCCAGTGGGGAGGGGGCAGCCAGTGGGGAGGGGGCACCCAGGGGCGGGGGGCACCCAGTGGGAGGGGGGGGGGCACTGAGGGGCGGGGGGCGCCCAGTGGGGAGGGGGCAGCCAGTGGGGAGGGGGCACCCAGGGGCAGGGGGCACCCGGTGGGAGGGGGGGGCACTGAGGGGCGGGGGGCGCCCAGTGGAGTGGGGGGCGCCCAGTGGGGGGGGAGCACCCAGTGGGAGGGGGGGGCACCCAGGGGTGGGGGGCACCCAGTGGGGAGGGGGCACCCAGTGGGGAGGGGGGCACCCAGTGTGGGGGGGGGTTGTCCCCAGTGCCCCATGGGTGCTCCAGTATCAGGGATGTCCCCAGGGCCAGGGAAGTCCCCAGGGCCACGTGGGTGCCCTGTGCCAGGGATGTCCCCAACAGCAGGGATGTCCCCAGGGCCACGTGGGTGCCCCAATGCCAGGGATGTCCCCAACACCAGGGAAGTCCCCAGGGCCACGTGGGTGCCCTGTGCCAGGGATGTTCCCAGTGCCAGGGACGTCCCCAGGCCCACATGGGTGCCTGGTGCCAGGGATGTCCCCAACACCAGGGAAGTCCCCAGGCCCACATGGGTGCCCCAATGCCAGGGATGTTCCCAGGGCCAGGGATGTCCCCAGGGCCACATGGGTACCTGGTACCAGGGATGTCCCCAGGACCAGGGATGTCCCCAGTGTCCCATAGGTGCTTTAGTGCCAGGGATGTCCCCAGGGCCAGGGATGTCCCCAGTGCCACATGGGTGCCTGGTGCCAGGGATGTCCCCAGGACCAGGGATGTCCCCAGTGCCACATGGGTGCCTGGTGCCAGGGATGTCCCCAACACCAGGGATGTCCCCAGGGCCACATGGGTGCCCTGTGCCAGGAATGTCCCTAGGGCCATATGGGTGCCCTGTGCCAGGGGTGTCCCCAGGGCCAGGGATGTCCCCAGTGTCCCATAGGTGCTTTAGTGCCAGGGATGTCCCCAACAGCAGGGATGTCCCCAGCACCCCATAGGTGCTCCAGTGCCAGGGATGTCCCCAATGCCAGGGATGTCCCTAGGGCCACATGGGTGCCCTGTGCCAGGGGTGTCCCCAGGGCCAGGGAAGTCCCCAGGCCCACATGGGTGCCCCAATGCCAGGGATGTTCCCAGGGCCAGGGATGTCCCCAGGGCCACATGGGTACCTGGTACCAGGGATGTCCCCAGGGCCAGGGATGTCCCCAGTGTCCCATAGGTGCTTTAGTGCCAGGGATGTCCCCAGGGCCAGGGAAGTCCCCAGGGCCACATGGGTGCCCTGTGCCAGGGATGTCCCCAACAGCAGGGATGTCCCTAGCGCCCCATAGGTGCTCAAGTGCCAGGGATGTCCCCAGTGCCAGGGATGTCCCCAATGCCAGGGATGTCCCCAGGGCCACATGGGTGCCCCAATGCCAGGGATGTTCCCAGTGCCAGGGATGTCCCCAGGGCCAGGGAAGTCCCCAGGCCCACATGGGTGCCCTGTACCAGGGGTGATGTCCCCCCCTCACCGTGCCCCCCCCGTGTCCCCCCAGATCACGGGCACCTTCTGGCAGACCTGGAAGGACTTTGAGATCCGCCACGGCAACGAGGACACGATCCGGGAGATGCTGCGCATCAAGCGCAGCGTCCAGGCCACCTACAACACCCAGGTCAACTTCATGGCCTCCCAGATGCTCAAGGTCTACAGCAACGCCACCGGCACGGGTGAGCGGGGGCACCCGTGGGTGCTGGGGGGCATCCGCGGCTACGGGGAGCACCTACGGGTGCTGGGGAGCGAGTGTGGGGTGGTCACGGGCGTGGGGAGCACACGTGGGTGCGGGGAGCACCCACAGGGATGGGGAGCACCCGTGGGCAGCGGGGGGTGGGCATGGGGCTGTCATGGGTGTGGGGAGCACCCATGGGTGTGGGGAGCACCCATAGGGATGGGGAGCACCCGTGGGCAGCGAGGGGTGGGCATGGGGCTGTCACGGGTGTGGGGAGCACCCATGGGTGTGGGGAGCGCCCATGGGCAGTGGGGGGTGGGCATGGGGCTGTCACGGGTGTGGGGAGCACCCATGGGTGTGGGGAGCACCCACAGGGATGGGGAGCACCCGTGGGCAGCGAGGGGTGGGCATGGGGCTGTCACGGGTGTGGGGAGCACCCATGGGTGTGGGGAGCACCCACAGGGATGGGGAGCACCCGTGGGCAGCAGGGGGTGGGCATGGGGCTGTTACGGGTGTGGGGAGCACCCATGGGTGCTGGGGGGCATCCGTGGGCACCCAGTACAGGCAGGGGCATGGAGGGATCCTTGTGGGTACCCAACATGGGCAGGGGGACACGGGGAGCACCCATGGGCACCCAGCGCGGGCAGGGGGACATGGGGAGCACCCAATGTGGGCAGGGGGACCTGGGGCCCCCTCGTGGGCACCCAGCGCGGGCAGGGAACATGGGGGGCACCCAGCCCAGCGTGGGCAGGGGGCAACGGGGATCCTTGTGGGCACCCAGCGCAGGCAGGGGGACCTGGGGACCCCTCACAGGTACCCAGCGAGGGCAGGGGACCGTGGGGGCACCCAGCGCGGGCAGGAGGACATGGGGAGCACCCGATCTGGGCAGGGGGACCTGGGGACCCCTCATGGGCACCCAGCACGGGCAGGGGGACCTGGGGACCCCTCATGGGCACCCAGCGCGGGCAGGAGGACATGGGGAGCACCCGATCTGGGCAGGGGGACCTGGGGACCCCTCGTGGGCACCCAATGTGGGCAGGGGGACCTGGGGACCCCTCATGGGCACCCAGCGCGGGCAGGAGGACATGGGGAGCACCCGATCTGGGCAGGGGGACCTGGGGACTGCTCGTGGGCACCCAGCATGGGCAGGGGGACCTGGGGACCCCTCGTGGGCACCCAGCACGGGCAGGGGGACCTGGGGGGCACCCAGCGCGGGCAGGGGGACCTGGGGACCCCTTGTGGGCACCCAGCATGGGCAGGGGGACCTGGGGACCCCTCATGGGCACCCAGCGCGGGCAGGGGCACCTGGGGAGCACCCAATGTGGGCAGGGGGACCTGGGGACCCCTCGTGGGCACCCAACACAGGCAGGGGGACCTGGGGACCCCTCACAGGTACCCAGCGCGGGCAGGGGACACGGGGGGCACCCAGCGCGGGCAGGGGGACCTGGGCCCCCGCGGGCACCCGAGGCGGGCAGGCCCCCGGTGACGTCCCCGGTGACGTCCCCGCCGTCCCCCGCCCCAGTCTCGGACCTGGCGCCAGGGCAGAGCGGCCTGGACGACATGAAGCTGCTGGAGCAGCGGGCGGAGCAGCTGGCGGCCGAGGCCCAGCGCGACGCGCCCCGCCCCAAGGAGAAGGTCCTCTTCGTCAGGTGGGTGCTGCCACCCCCGAGCCACCCCGCCCCGGGCGTGCTTCGGGGCTGTCACCTCCCTGGGGCCACCCCTGTCCCATCCCGTGGCGAGGAGAAGGTCCTTGTGGTGGGATGGGTGGTGTCACCTCCCTGGGGCCACCCCTGTCCCCCCCCCATGGCGAGGAGAAGGTCCTTGTGGTGGGGTGGGTGGTGTCACCTCCCTGGGGCCACCCCTGTCCCCACCCATGGCGAGGAGAAGGTCCTTGTGGTCGGGTGGGTGGTGTCACCTCCGTGGGGCCACCCCTGTCCCCACCCATGGCAAGGAGAAGGTCCTTGTGGTCGGGTGGGTGGTGTCACCTCCCTGGGGCCACCCCTGTCCCCCCCACCCATGGCGAGGAGAAGGTCCTTGTGGTCAGGTGGGTGGTGTCACCTCCCTGGGGCCACCCCTGTCCCATCCCGTGGCGAGGAGAAGGTCCTTGTGGTCGGGTGGGTGGTGTCACCTCTGTGGGGCCACCCCTGTCCCCACCCATGGCGAGGAGAAGGTCCTTGTGGCCAGGTGGGGACTGGCACCTCCATGGAGCCACCCCTGTCCCCACCCATGGTGAGGGGAAGGTCCTTGTGGTCGGGTGGGTGGTGTCACCTCCCTGGGGCCACCATGTCCCCTGGACATGGTCCTTGTGGCCAGATGGGGACTGGCACCTCTGTGGGGCCACCCCTGTCCCCCCCACCCATGGTGAGGGGAAGGTCCTTGTGGTCGGGTGGGTGGTGTCACCTCCGTGGGGCCACCCCTGTCCCCACCCATGTTGAGGACAAGGTCCCCTTGGTCCTGCGGGTGCTGTCCCCGTGTCACCTCTCACCTTCCTGAGCCCCTGCGCCGGGCCCATGGCTCTCCCCCTCCCCTCGTGCCCCCCGTGGGTGCCCCCCGTGGGTGCCCCCGGCGCGGTGCTGACGGGCGCAGGGCCGAGGGCCCGCGGGAGGCTCTGGCCGCTCTGTCCCAGCAGGGGAACCCCGAGGAGATCGACCTGGGGGACGAGGACGAGCCCGAGCCCGACGGTGCGGGGGGACACGGGGACATGGGGGGGACACGGGGACATGGAGACACGGGGGGACACGGGGTCATGGGGGGGACACGGGGACACGGGGGGGACATGGGGACACGGGGGGGACACGGGGTCATGGGGACATGGGGACACGGGGTCATGGGGGGGACATGGGGACACGGGGGGACACGGGGGGGGACACGGGGACATGGGGACACGGGGGGGACACAGGAACACGGGGGGGACACGGGGACACGGGGGGGACACGGGGTCATGGGGGGGACACGGGGACATGGGGGGACACGGGGTCATGGGGGGGACACGGGGACATGGGGGGGACACGGGGACACGGGGACATGGGGGGGACACGGGGACATGGGGGGGACACGGGGACATGGGGACATGGGGACACGGGGTCATGGGGGGGACACGGGACATGGGGGGACACAGGGACATGGGGACACAGGGGGGACATGGGGGGGACACGGGGACACGGGGGGACACGGGGACACGGGGGGACATGGGGACACAGGGACATGGGGACACGGGGGGACACGGGGTCATGGGGGGGACATGGGGACATGGGGATATGGGGGGGACATGGGGGGGACACAGGGGGGACATGGGGACACGGGGGGAACCTGGGGGGCACATGGGGACATGGGGAGATGGGGGGGACATGGAGGGGGACATGGGGACACAGCGGGGACCTGGGGGGGACATGGAGACAAGGAGGGGGATATGGGGATGGAGGGACATGGGGGGGACATGGGGACATGGAGGGGGACATGGGGGGGACATGGGGACATGGAGGGGACTTGGGGGGGACACTGGGACACTGGGGATGGAGGGACATGGGGACATAGGGGGGACATGGGGACATTGGGGGGACATGGGGACATGGGGACGGGGGGGACATGGGGACACAGCATGGGGCGGGGCATGGGGACATGGGGGGGGACGTGGCATGGGAGGGATTTGGGGACATGGGGGGACATGGGGACACGGGGGGTGGCACGTTGGTCCCCAGGGTACGGGGGGGGGGGACAAGGGCGCCATGGGGGGGCAAGGGGGGGGGGAGACACGGGGGGGTCCCTATGGCTGGGGGGGGGGCATGTGGGTCGCGGTGGCATTGGGGGGTTCGTGGGGGGCCCCCCCCAGGTTTGGGGGGCCCTGACCCCCCCTTCCCCCCCAGAGGTGCAGCTGGAGCAGAAGCGGGTGCCCGCCTCCGTCTTCGGGGGCCTCAAGGACGACTGAACCCCCGCGACCCCCCCGGGCCCCCCCGGGCACGGACCCCCCCATCCCCCCCCGGCCATCCCCTGCCCCTCCCCCCCTTAATAAACCCCCTTTTTACGACGCACTTGGGTGGCCCCGTTGGTGCTGGGGGGACCCAGCGTGTCGTGCCCCCCCCCCCCCAGGGTGCACCCATGGGTGCCCCCCCCCAAGGAACACAGGCCTCCGGGCCCCACGGCCACCTTTAAATTACTTTATTAAGTGACAATGACACGGCGGGGGGGGACACGACCCCCCCCCCCCAAAAACCCACCAGCCGTGCGACCCCCCCCCCCAATAGCCCCCCCCTCCCCCATATGCAGGGGGGGCACGAGCCCCCCCCCCCCAGTCCCCGAGGGGGTGGGGACATTGGCAGGGTGGCAGAGCCAGCAGCACCACGGGGGAATTGGGGACGAGGGGGGGGTGACAGGGACACCCCCCCCCCCCAAACAGCCCCCCCGGGGGGCACAGGGGACCCCATGGGGTGGGGGACAGGCGCTGGTGACTCGCGTGTCACCCTGTCCCCAAGCCCTGGGGGTGGCACCAGGGTGGGCTCCGCCCAGGCACGGTTTTTTGGGGGGGGGTGGGGGGGTGACAAAAGGCTCGGTGTCCCCTCTGTCCCCCTCCCCCCCCCAGCTGTGTCACCCTGTCCCCAAACCTTGGGGGGGGGGCACAGCCCAGGCACGAAGTGGGGGGTTCCCCCCCCATTAGCTCCATGTCCCCTTGCTGTCCCCAAACCCTGGAGGGGGGGACACAGAGGTGGCACCAGGGTGGGGGACACCCCCATTAGCTCCCTGCCCCCCCCATGTCACCCTGTCCCCAACCCCCTTACATGGCTTTGGGGGGGGGGGTGGTGACACCGGGGGGGGGACACCCATTAGCTGTGCCCCCCCCCCCCAGCCCCATGTCCCCTCCAGCTGCGTCACCCTGTCCCCAAACCCCGAATGTGGCACTAAAGGGGGGGGGGGGACATTTCATTAACCTCCGTGTCCCCTTGGTCCGTGTCCCCTCCAGCTGGGTCACCCTGTCCCCAACCCTGGGGGGGAGGGGGGGGGCAGCACTGTCCGTGTCACCTTGTCCCCAACCTTATGGGGGGCACAGAGGTGGCACTGGGGTGGGGGACAATTCCCCCCCCCTTAGCTCTGTGTCCCCTTGTCCCCAAATCTCACGGGTGGCACCAGGGTGGGGTAGGTGGGACCCCATTGAGCTCCGTGTCCCCTCCTGCTGTGTCACCTTGTCCCCAAACCTTACGGGGATGGCACCAGCTTGGGGACACCCCCCCTTAGCTCCATGCCCCCCCAGCTGCCACCTTGTCCCCAAACCTTACGTGGGTGGCACCACCTTGGGGACCCCTGCCTTCGCTTGTCCCCCCCAGCTGCCACCTTGTCCCCAAACTTATGGGGGGGGGGGGCACAGAGGCGGCACTGGGGTCTGGGCCAATCCCCCCCTTACCTCTGTGCCCCCCAGCTGCCACCTTGTCCCCAAACTTACGGGGGGGGGGGGGGGGGCACAGAGGTGGCACTGGGGTCGGGGCCAATCCCCCCCTTACCTCTGTGCCCCCCAGCTGCCACCTTGTCCCCAAACCTTACGTAGGTGGCACCAGACTGGGGACACCACCCCCTTAGCATTGTGCCCCCCAGCTGTGTCACCTTGTCCCCAAACTTACGGGGGGGGGGCACAGAGGTGGCACTGGGGTCGGGGTAAATCCCCCCCCTTATCTCCGTGCCCCCCCCAGCTGCCACCTTCTCCCCAAAACTTATGCGGGTGGCACCACCTTGGGGACCCCCCCCCAACTTCGCTCGTCCCCCCCAAGCTGTGTCACCCTCTCCCCAACCCCTCCGCCGGGCTGACCCCGCACAGGCACATTTTGGGGGGGGGAGGGAGGGGACACCCCCCCCCATCCCCCCCACTCCCCCAGCAGGCTGGTACCCCCCCCCCCACCACATTATTTGGGGGTGCCGGGTTTTTTGGGGGTGCCGGGCTTGCGGGGTTGCCAGAGGTGGCCGGGGATGGTGAAGGCGTCGACGCTCATGGACATGGTCTTGGCCGGGATCTGGGTGAAGCGCTTGCGGTCCGAGTTGTACTTGTAGAGCCCCTCCACCATGGGCAGGGCCACGGTGCGCGGCCCCACCCCCGCCAGGCGGCTCAGCTCGGGGGGGTCCCCCCCCAGCGCGTAGAGAGCCCGGAACTGGCAGCTGCCGTCGCGGAAGAGGATGAGGAAATGGTTGGCCTTGCTCTTCTCCACCTCCTGGGGGGACAGGGGTTAAATGGGTGGGGGGCACCCATGGGTGCTGGGGGGCAGCCCAGGGCCTTGCTCTTCTCCACCTCCTGGGGGGACAGGGGTTAAATGGGTGGGGGCACCCATGGGTGCTGGGGGGCAGCCCAGGGCCTTGCTCTTCTCCACCTCCTGGGGGGACAGGGGTTAAATGGGTGGGGGGCACCCATGGGTGCTGGGGGGCAGCCCAGGGCCTTGCTCTTCTCCACCTCCTGGGGGGACAGGGGTTAAATGGGTGGGGGGCACCCATGGGTGCTGGGGGGCAGCCCAGGGCCTTGCTCTTCTCCACCTCCTGGGGGGACAGGGGTTAAATGGGTGGGGGCACCCATGGGTGCTGGGGGGCAGCCCAGGGCCTTGCTCTTCTCCACCTCCTGGGGGGGACAGGGGTTAAATGGGTGGGGGCACCCATGGGTGCTGGGGGGCAGCCCAGGGCCTTGCTCTTCTCCACCTCCTGGGGGGACAGGGGTTAAATGGGTGGGGGCACCCATGGGTGCTGGGGGGCAGCCCAGGGCCTTGCTCTTCTCCACCTCCTGGGGGGGGACAGGGGTTAAATGGGTGGGGGCACCCATGGGTGCTGGGGGGCAGCCCAGGGCCTTGCTCTTCTCCACCTCCTGGGGGGACAGGGGTTAAATGGGTGGGGGGCACCCATGGGTGCTGGGGGGCAGCCCAGGGCCTTGCTCTTCTCCACCTCCTGGGGGGACAGGGGTTAAATGGGTGGGGGGCACCCATGGGTGCTGGGGGGCAGCCCAGGGCCTTGCTCTTCTCCACCTCCTGGGGGGACAGGGGTTAAATGGGTGGGGGCACCCATGGGTGCTGGGGGGCAGCCCAGGGCCTTGCTCTTCTCCACCTCCTGGGGGGGGACAGGGGTTAAATGGGTGGGGGCACCCATGGGTGCTGGGGGGCAGCCCAGGGCCTTGCTCTTCTCCACCTCCTGGGGGGACAGGGGTTAAATGGGTGGGGGCACCCATGGGTGCTGGGGGGCAGCCCAGGGCCTTGCTCTTCTCCACCTCCTGGGGGGGGACAGGGGTTAAATGGGTGGGGGCACCCATGGGTGCTGGGGGGCAGCCCAGGGCCTTGCTCTTCTCCACCTCCTGGGGGGACAGGGGTTAAATGGGTGGGGGGCACCCATGGGTGCTGGGGGGCAGCCCAGGGCCTTGCTCTTCTCCACCTCCTGGGGGGACAGGGGTTAAATGGGTGGGGGCACCCATGGGTGCTGGGGGGCAGCCCAGGGCCTTGCTCTTCTCCACCTCCTGGGGGGGACAGGGGTTAAATGGGTGGGGGCACCCATGGGTGCTGGGGGGCAGCCCAGGGCCTTGCTCTTCTCCACCTCCTGGGGGGACAGGGGTTAAATGGGTGGGGGCACCCATGGGTGCTGGGGGGCAGCCCAGGGCCTTGCTCTTCTCCACCTCCTGGGGGGGGACAGGGGTTAAATGGGTGGGGGCACCCATGGGTGCTGGGGGGCAGCCCAGGGCCTTGCTCTTCTCCACCTCCTGGGGGGACAGGGGTTAAATGGGTGGGGGGCACCCATGGGTGCTGGGGGGCAGCCCAGGGCCTTGCTCTTCTCCACCTCCTGGGGGGACAGGGGTTAAATGGGTGGGGGCACCCATGGGTGCTGGGGGGCAGCCCAGGGCCTTGCTCTTCTCCACCTCCTGGGGGGGGACAGGGGTTAAATGGGTGGGGGCACCCATGGGTGCTGGGGGGCAGCCCAGGGCCTTGCTCTTCTCCACCTCCTGGGGGGACAGGGGTTAAATGGGTGGGGGCACCCATGGGTGCTGGGGGGCAGCCCAGGGCCTTGCTCTTCTCCACCTCCTGGGGGGGGACAGGGGTTAAATGGGTGGGGGCACCCATGGGTGCTGGGGGGGCAGCCCAGGGCCTTGCTCTTCTCCACCTCCTGGGGGGACAGGGGTTAAATGGGTGGGGGCACCCATGGGTGCTGGGGGGCAGCCCAGGGCCTTGCTCTTCTCCACCTCCTGGGGGGGGGATGGGGGTTAAATGGGTGGGGGGCACCCATGGGTGCTGGGGGGCAGCCCAGGGCCTTGCTCTTCTCCACCTCCTGGGGGGACAGGGGTTAAATGGGTGGGGGCACCCATGGGTGCTGGGGGGCAGCCCAGGGCCTTGCTCTTCTCCACCTCCTGGGGGGGGACAGGGGTTAAATGGGTGGGGGCACCCATGGGTGCTGGGGGACAGCCCAGGGCCTTGCTCTTCTCCACCTCCTGGGGGGGGGATGGGGGTTAAATGGGTGGGGGCACCCATGGGTGCTGGGGGGCAGCCCAGGGCCTTGCTCTTCTCCACCTCCTGGGGGGACAGGGGTTAAATGGGTGGGGGGCACCCATGGGTGCTGGGGGGCAGCCCAGGGCCTTGCTCTTCTCCACCTCCTGGGGGGACGGGGGTTAAATGGGTGGGGGCACCCATGGGTGCTGGGGGGCAGCCCAGGGCCTTGCTCTTCTCCACCTCCTGGGGGGACAGGGGTTAAATGGGTGGGGGCACCCATGGGTGCTGGGGGGCAGCCCAGGGCCTTGCTCTTCTCCACCTCCTGGGGGGGGGACAGGGGTTAAATGGGTGGGGGCACCCATGGGTGCTGGGGGGCAGCCCAGGGCCTTGCTCTTCTCCACCTCCTGGGGGGACAGGGGTTAAATGGGTGGGGGGCACCCATGGGTGCTGGGGGGCAGCCCAGGGCCTTGCTCTTCTCCACCTCCTGGGGGGACAGGGGTTAAATGGGTGGGGGCACCCATGGGTGCTGGGGGGCAGCCCAGGGCCTTGCTCTTCTCCACCTCCTGGAGGGACAGGGGTTAAATGGGTGGGGGCACCCATGGGTGCTGGGGGGCAGCCCAGGGCCTTGCTCTTCTCCACCTCCTCGTGGGGGGACAGGGGTTAAATGGGTGGGGGGCACCCATGGGTGCTGGGGGGCAGCCCAGGGCCTTGCTCTTCTCCACCTCCTGGGGGGACAGGGGTTAAATGGGTGGGGGCACCCATGGGTGCTGGGGGGCAGCCCAGGGCCTTGCTCTTCTCCACCTCCTGGGGGGACAGGGGTTAAATGGGTGGGGGGCACCCATGGGTGCTGGGGGGCAGCCCAGGGCCTTGCTCTTCTCCACCTCCTGGGGGGACAGGGGTTAAATGGGTGGGGGGCACCCATGGGTGCTGGGGGGCAGCCAAGGGCCTTGCTCTTCTCCACCTCCTGGGGGGACAGGGGTTAAATGGGTGGGGGCACCCATGGGTGCTGGGGGGCAGCCCAGGGCCTTGCTCTTCTCCACCTCCTGGGGGGGGGACAGGGGTTAAATGGGTGGGGGCACCCATGGGTGCTGGGGGGCAGCCCAGGGCCTTGCTCTTCTCCACCTCCTGGGGGGACAGGGGTTAAATGGGTGGGGGGCACCCATGGGTGCTGGGGGGCAGCCCAGGGCCTTGCTCTTCTCCACCTCCTGGGGGGACAGGGGTTAAATGGGTGGGGGCACCCATGGGTGCTGGGGGGCAGCCCAGGGCCTTGCTCTTCTCCACCTCCTGGAGGGACAGGGGTTAAATGGGTGGGGGCACCCATGGGTGCTGGGGGGCAGCCCAGGGCCTTGCTCTTCTCCACCTCCTGGGGGGGGACAGGGGTTAAATGGGTGGGGGGCACCCATGGGTGCTGGGGGGCAGCCCAGGGCCTTGCTCTTCTCCACCTCCTGGGGGGACAGGGGTTAAATGGGTGGGGGACACCCATGGGTGCTGGGGGGCAGCCCAGGGCCTTGCTCTTCTCCACCTCCTGGGGGGACAGGGGTTAAATGGGTGGGGGCACCCATGGGTGCTGGGGGGCAGCCCAGGGCCTTGCTCTTCTCCACCTCCTGGGGGGGGACGGGGGTTAAATGGGTGGGGGGCACCCATGGGTGCTGGGGGGCAGCCCAGGGCCTTGCTCTTCTCCACCTCCTAGGGGGGACGGGGGTTAAATGGGTGCGGGCACCCATGGGTGCTGGGGGGCAGCCCAGGGCCTTGCTCTTCTCCACCTCCTGGGGGGGGGACGGGGGTTAAATGGGTGGGGGCACCCATGGGTGCTGGGGGGCAGCCCAGGGCCTTGCTCTTCTCCACCTCCTGGGGGGACAGGGGTTAAATGGGTGGGGGGCACCCATGGGTGCTGGGGGGCAGCCCAGGGCCTTGCTCTTCTCCACCTCCTGGGGGGGGAAGGGGTTAAATGGGTGGGGGGCACCCATGGGTGCTGGGGGGCAGCCCAGGGCCTTGCTCTTCTCCACCTCCTGGGGGGACAGGGGTTAAATGGGTGGGGGCACCCATGGGTGCTGGGGGGCAGCCCAGGGCCTTGCTCTTCTCCACCTCCTGGGGGGGGGGACAGGGGTTAAATGGGTGGGGGGCACCCATGGGTGCTGGGGGGCAGCCCAGGGCCTTGCTCTTCTCTACCTCCTGGGGGGTGGACGGGGGTTAAATGGGTGGGGGCACCCACGGGTGCTGGGGGGCAGCCCAGGGCCTTGCTCTTCTCCACCTCCTGGGGGGGGACAGGGGTTAAATGGGTGGGGGGCACCCATGGGTGCTGGGGGGCAGCCCAGGGCCTTGCTCTTCTCCACCTCCTGGGGGGGGACAGGGGTTAAATGGGTGGGGGGCACCCATGGGTGCTGGGGGGCAGCCCAGGGCCTTGCTCTTCTCCACCTCCTGGGGGGACAGGGGTTAAATGGGTGGGGGGCACCCATGGGTGCTGGGGGGCAGCCCAGGGCCTTGCTCTTCTCCACCTCCTGGGGGGACAGGGGTTAAATGGGTGGGGGACACCCATGGGTGCTGGGGGGCAGCCCAGGGCCTTGCTCTTCTCCACCTCCTGGAGGGACAGGGGTTAAATGGGTGGGGGGCACCCATGGGTGCTGGGGGGCAGCCCAGGGCCTTGCTCTTCTCCACCTCCTGGGGGGGAAGGGGTTAAATGGGTGGGGGCACCCATGGGTGCTGGGGGGCAGCCCAGGGCCTTGCTCTTCTCCACCTCCTGGGGGGACAGGGGTTAAATGGGTGGGGGGCACCCATGGGTGCTGGGGGGCAGCCCAGAGCCTTGCTCTTCTCCACCTCCTGGGGGGGGACGGGGGTTAAATGGGTGGGGGGCACCCATGGGTGCTGGGGGCAGCCCAGGGCCTTGCTCTTCTCCACCTCCTGGGGGGTGGACGGGGGTTGAATGGGTGGGGGGCACCCATGGGTGCTGGGGGGCAGCCCAGGGCCTTGCTCTTCTCCACCTCCTGGGGGGGGACAGGGGTTAAATGGGTGGGGGGCACCCATGGGTGCTGGGGGGCAGCCCAGGGCCTTGCTCTTCTCCACCTCCTGGGGGGACAGGGGTTAAATGGGTGCGGGCACCCATGGGTGCTGGGGGGCAGCCCAGGGCCTTGCTCTTCTCCACCTCCTGGGGGGGGGACGGGGGTTAAATGGGTGGGGGCACCCATGGGTGCTGGGGGGCAGCCCAGGGCCTTGCTCTTCTCCACCTCCTGGGGGGACAGGGGTTAAATGGGTGGGGGGCACCCATGGGTGCTGGGGGGCAGCCCAGGGCCTTGCTCTTCTCCACCTCCTGGGGGGAGGACAGGGGTTAAATGGGTGGGGGGCACCCATGGGTGCTGGGCGGCAGCCCAGGGCCTTGCTCTTCTCCACCTCCTGGGGGGTGGACGGGGGTTAAATGGGTGGGGGGCACCCATGGGTGCTGGGGGGCAGCCCAGGGCCTTGCTCTTCTCCACCTCCTGGGGGGGGACGGGGGTTAAATGGGTGGGGGGCACCCATGGGTGCTGGGGGGCAGCCCAGGGCCTTGCTCTTCTCCACCTCCTGGGGGGACAGGGGTTAAATGGGTGGGGGGCACCCATGGGTGCTGGGGGGCAGCCCAGGGCCTTGCTCTTCTCCACCTCCTGGGGGGGGACAGGGGTTAAATGGGTGGGGGGCACCCATGGGTGCTGGGGGGCAGCCCAGGGCCTTGCTCTTCTCCACCTCCTGGGGGGACAGGGGTTAAATGGGTGGGGGGCACCCATGGGTGCTGGGGGGCAGCCCAGGGCCTTGCTCTTCTCCACCTCCTGGGGGGGGAAGGGGTTAAATGGGTGGGGGGCACCCATGGGTGCTGGGGGGCAGCCCAGGGCCTTGCTCTTCTCCACCTCCTGGGGGGACAGGGGTTAAATGGGTGGGGGCACCCATGGGTGCTGGGGGGCAGCCCAGGGCCTTGCTCTTCTCCACCTCCTGGGGGGACAGGGGTTGAATGGGTGGGGGGCACCCATGGGTGCTGGGCGGCAGCCCAGGGCCTTGCTCTTCTCCACCTCCTGGGGGGGGACGGGGGTTAAATGGGTGCGGGCACCCATGGGTGCTGGGGGGCAGCCCAGGGCCTTGCTCTTCTCCACCTCCTGGGGGGTGGACGGGGGTTAAATGGGTGGGGGGCACCCATGGGTGCTGGGGGGCAGCCCAGGGCCTTGCTCTTCTCCACCTCCTGGGGGGACAGGGGTTAAATGGGTGGGGGCACCCATGGGTGCTGGGCGGCAGCCCAGGGCCTTGCTCTTCTCCACCTCCTGGGGGGACAGGGGTTAAATGGGTGGGGGCACCCATGGGTGCTGGGGGGGCAGCCCAGGGCCTTGCTCTTCTCCACCTCCTGGGGGGACAGGGGTTAAATGGGTGGGGGCACCCATGGGTGCTGGGGGGCAGCCCAGGGCCTTGCTCTTCTCCACCTCCTGGGGGGACAGGGGTTAAATGGGTGGGGGCACCCATGGGTGCTGGGGGGCAGCCCAGGGCCTTGCTCTTCTCCACCTCCTGGGGGGACAGGGGTTAAATGGGTGGGGGCACCCATGGGTGCTGGGGGGCAGCCCAGGGCCTTGCTCTTCTCCACCTCCTGGGGGGACAGGGGTTAAATGGGTGGGGGGCACCCATGGGTGCTGGGGGGCAGCCCAGGGCCTTGCTCTTCTCCACCTCCTGGGGGGGGAAGGGGTTAAATGGGTGGGGGGCACCCATGGGTGCTGGGGGGCAGCCCAGGGCCTTGCTCTTCTCCACCTCCTGGGGGGACAGGGGTTAAATGGGTGGGGGCACCCATGGGTGCTGGGGGGCAGCCCAGGGCCTTGCTCTTCTCCACCTCCTGGGGGGACAGGGGTTGAATGGGTGGGGGGCACCCATGGGTGCTGGGCGGCAGCCCAGGGCCTTGCTCTTCTCCACCTCCTGGGGGGGGACGGGGGTTAAATGGGTGCGGGCACCCATGGGTGCTGGGGGGCAGCCCAGGGCCTTGCTCTTCTCCACCTCCTGGGGGGTGGACGGGGGTTAAATGGGTGGGGGGCACCCATGGGTGCTGGGGGGCAGCCCAGGGCCTTGCTCTTCTCCACCTCCTGGGGGGACAGGGGTTAAATGGGTGGGGGCACCCATGGGTGCTGGGCGGCAGCCCAGGGCCTTGCTCTTCTCCACCTCCTGGGGGGACAGGGGTTAAATGGGTGGGGGCACCCATGGGTGCTGGGGGGGCAGCCCAGGGCCTTGCTCTTCTCCACCTCCTGGGGGGACAGGGGTTAAATGGGTGGGGGCACCCATGGGTGCTGGGGGGCAGCCCAGGGCCTTGCTCTTCTCCACCTCCTGGGGGGACAGGGGTTAAATGGGTGGGGGCACCCATGGGTGCTGGGGGGCAGCCCAGGGCCTTGCTCTTCTCCACCTCCTGGGGGGACAGGGGTTAAATGGGTGGGGGCACCCATGGGTGCTGGGGGGCAGCCCAGGGCCTTGCTCTTCTCCACCTCCTGGGGGGACAGGGGTTAAATGGGTGGGGGCACCCATGGGTGCTGGGGGGGCAGCCCAGGGCCTTGCTCTTCTCCACCTCCTGGGGGGACAGGGGTTAAATGGGTGGGGGCACCCATGGGTGCTGGGGGGCAGCCCAGGGCCTTGCTCTTCTCCACCTCCTGGGGGGACAGGGGTTAAATGGGTGGGGGGCACCCATGGGTGCTGGGGGGCAGCCCAGGGCCTTGCTCTTCTCCACCTCCTGGGGGGACAGGGGTTAAATGGGTGGGGGGCACCCATGGGTGCTGGGGGGCAGCCCAGGGCCTTGCTCTTCTCCACCTCCTGGGGGGGGACAGGGGTTAAATGGGTGGGGGGCACCCATGGGTGCTGGGGGACAGCCCAGGGCCTTGCTCTTCTCCACCTCCTGGGGGGACAGGGGTTAAATGGGTAGGGGCACCCATGGGTGCTGGGGGGCAGCCCAGGGCCTTGCTCTTCTCCACCTCCTGGGGGGACAGGGGTTAAATGGGTGGGGGGCACCCATGGGTGCTGGGGGGCAGCCCAGGGCCTTGCTCTTCTCCACCTCCTGGGGGGACAGGGGTTAAATGGGTGAGGGGCTCCCATGGGTGCTGGGGGGCAGCCCAGGGCCTTGCTCTTCTCCACCTCCTGGGGGGACAGGGGTTAAATGGGTGGGGGCACCCATGGGTGCTGGGGGGCAGCCCAGGGCCTTGCTCTTCTCCACCTCCTGGGGGGGGGGACAGGGGTTAAATGGGTGGGGGCACCCATGGGTGCTGGGGGGCAGCCCAGGGCCTTGCTCTTCTCCACCTCCTGGGGGGACAGGGGTTAAATGGGTGGGGGCACCCATGGGTGCTGGGGGGGCAGCCCAGGGCCTTGCTCTTCTCCACCTCCTGGGGGGGGACAGGGGTTAAATGGGTGGGGGCACCCGAGGGTGCTGGGGGGCAGCCCAGGGCCTTGCTCTTCTCCACCTCCTGGGGGGACAGGGGTTAAATGGGTGGGGGGCACCCATGGGTGCTGGGGGGCAGCCCAGGGCCTTGCTCTTCTCCACCTCCTGGGGGGACAGGGGTTAAATGGGTGGGGGGCACCCATGGGTGCTGGGGGGCAGCCCAGGGCCTTGCTCTTCTCCACCTCCTGGGGGGGGACGGGGGTTAAATGGGTGGGGGGCACCCATGGGTGCTGGGGGGCAGCCCAGGGCCTTGCTCTTCTCCACCTCCTGGGGGGGGGACGGGGGTTAAATGGGTGGGGGGCACCCATGGGTGCTGGGGGGCAGCCCAGGGCCTTGCTCTTCTCCACCTCCTGGGGGGACAGGGGTTAAATGGGTGGGGGCACCCATGGGTGCTGGGGGGCAGCCCAGGGCCTTGCTCTTCTCCACCTCCTGGGGGGGGGACGGGGGTTAAATGGGTGGGGGCACCCATGGGTGCTGGGGGGCAGCCCAGGGCCTTGCTCTTCTCCACCTCCTGGGGGGACAGGGGTTAAATGGGTGGGGGCACCCATGGGTGCTGGGGGGCAGCCCAGGGCCTTGCTCTTCTCCACCTCCTGGGGGGACAGGGGTTAAATGGGCGGGGGGCACCCATGGGTGCTGGGGGGGCAGCCCAGGGCCTTGCTCTTCTCCACCTCCTGGGGGGACAGGGGTTAAATGGGTGGGGGCACCCATGGGTGCTGGGGGGCAGCCCAGGGCGTTGCTCTTCTCCACCTCCTGGGGGGACAGGGGTTAAATGGGTGGGGGCACCCATGGGTGCTGGGGGGCAGCCCAGGGCCTTGCTCTTCTCCACCTCCTGGGGGGGGGACAGGGGTTAAATGGGTGGGGGCACCCATGGGTGCTGGGGGGCAGCCCAGGGCCTTGCTCTTCTCCACCTCCTGGGGGGACAGGGGTTAAATGGGTGAGGGGCTCCCATGGGTGCTGGGGGGCAGCCCAGGGCCTTGCTCTTCTCCACCTCCTGGGGGGACAGGGGTTAAATGGGTGGGGGCACCCATGGGTGCTGGGGGGCAGCCCAGGGCCTTGCTCTTCTCCACCTCCTGGGGGGGGGGACAGGGGTTAAATGGGTGGGGGCACCCATGGGTGCTGGGGGGCAGCCCAGGGCCTTGCTCTTCTCCACCTCCTGGGGGGACAGGGGTTAAATGGGTGGGGGCACCCATGGGTGCTGGGGGGCAGCCCAGGGCCTTGCTCTTCTCCACCTCCTGGGGGGGGACAGGGGTTAAATGGGTGGGGGCACCCGAGGGTGCTGGGGGGCAGCCCAGGGCCTTGCTCTTCTCCACCTCCTGGGGGGACAGGGGTTAAATGGGTGGGGGGCACCCATGGGTGCTGGGGGGCAGCCCAGGGCCTTGCTCTTCTCCACCTCCTGGGGGGACAGGGGTTAAATGGGTGGGGGGCACCCATGGGTGCTGGGGGGCAGCCCAGGGCCTTGCTCTTCTCCACCTCCTGGGGGGGGACGGGGGTTAAATGGGTGGGGGGCACCCATGGGTGCTGGGGGGCAGCCCAGGGCCTTGCTCTTCTCCACCTCCTGGGGGGGGGACGGGGGTTAAATGGGTGGGGGGCACCCATGGGTGCTGGGGGGCAGCCCAGGGCCTTGCTCTTCTCCACCTCCTGGGGGGACAGGGGTTAAATGGGTGGGGGCACCCATGGGTGCTGGGGGGCAGCCCAGGGCCTTGCTCTTCTCCACCTCCTGGGGGGGGGACGGGGGTTAAATGGGTGGGGGCACCCATGGGTGCTGGGGGGCAGCCCAGGGCCTTGCTCTTCTCCACCTCCTGGGGGGACAGGGGTTAAATGGGTGGGGGCACCCATGGGTGCTGGGGGGCAGCCCAGGGCCTTGCTCTTCTCCACCTCCTGGGGGGACAGGGGTTAAATGGGCGGGGGGCACCCATGGGTGCTGGGGGGGCAGCCCAGGGCCTTGCTCTTCTCCACCTCCTGGGGGGACAGGGGTTAAATGGGTGGGGGCACCCATGGGTGCTGGGGGGCAGCCCAGGGCGTTGCTCTTCTCCACCTCCTGGGGGGACAGGGGTTAAATGGGTGGGGGCACCCATGGGTGCTGGGGGGCAGCCCAGGGCCTTGCTCTTCTCCACCTCCTGGGGGGGGACAGGGGTTAAATGGGTGGGGGCACCCATGGGTGCTGGGGGGCAGCCCAGGGCCTTGCTCTTCTCCACCTCCTGGGGGGACAGGGGTTAAATGGGCGGGGGGCACCCATGGGTGCTGGGGGGGCAGCCCAGGGCCTTGCTCTTCTCCACCTCCTGGGGGGACAGGGGTTAAATGGGTGGGGGCACCCATGGGTGCTGGGGGGCAGCCCAGGGCCTTGCTCTTCTCCACCTCCTGGGGGGACAGGGGTTAAATGGGTGGGGGCACCCATGGGTGCTGGGGGGCAGCCCAGGGCCTTGCTCTTGTCCACCTCCTGGGGGGGGCACAGGGGTTAAATGGGTGGGGGGCACCCATGGGTGCTGGGGGGCAGCCCAGGGCCTTGCTCTTGTCCACCTCCTGGGGGCACAGGGGTTAAATGGGTGGGGGCACCCATGGGTGCTGGGGGGCAGCCCAGGGCCTTGCTCTTCTCCACCTCCTGGGGGCACAGGGGTTAAATGGGTGGGGGGCACCCATGGGTGCTGGGGGGCAGCCCAGGGCCTTGCTCTTCTCCACCTCCTGGGGGGACAGGGGTTAAATGGGTGGGGGGCACCCATGGGTGCTGGGGGGCAGCCCAGGGCCTTGCTCTTCTCCACCTCCTGGGGGGACAGGGGTTAAATGGGTGGGGGCACCCATGGGTGCTGGGGGGCAGCCCAGGGCCTTGCTCTTCTCCACCTCCTGGGGGGACAGGGGTTAAATGGGTGGGGGGCACCCATGGGTGCTGGGGGGCAGCCCAGGGCCTTGCTCTTCTCCACCTCCTGGGGGGACAGGGGTTAAATGGGTGGGGGGCACCCATGGGTGCTGGGGGGCAGCCCAGGGCCTTGCTCTTCTCCACCTCCTGGGGGGACAGGGGTTAAATGGGTGGGGGCACCCATGGGTGCTGGGGGGGCAGCCCAGGGCCTTGCTCTTCTCCACCTCCTGGGGGGGGACGGGGGTTAAATGGGTGGGGGCACCCATGGGTGCTGGGGGGCAGCCCAGGGCCTTGCTCTTCTCCACCTCCTGGGGGGGGGGACAGGGGTTGAATGGGTGGGGGGCACCAATGGGTGCTGGGGGGGCAGCCCAGGGCCTTGCTCTTCTCCACCTCCTGGGGGGGGACAGGGGTTAAATGGGTGGGGGGCACCCATGGGTGCTGGGGGGCAGCCCAGGGCCTTGCTCTTCTCCACCTCCTGGGGGGACAGGGGTTAAATGGGTGGGGGGCACCCATGGGTGCTGGGGGGCAGCCCAGGGCCTTGCTCTTCTCCACCTCCTGGGGGGACAGGGGTTAAATGGGTGGGGGCACCCATGGGTGCTGGGGGGGCAGCCCAGGGCCTTGCTCTTCTCCACCTCCTGGGGGGGGACAGGGGTTAAATGGGTGGGGGCACCCATGGGTGCTGGGGGGCAGCCCAGGGCCTTGCTCTTCTCCACCTCCTGGGGGGGGGGACAGGGGTTGAATGGGCGGGGGGCACCCATGGGTGCTGGGGGGCAGCCCAGGGCCTTGCTCTTCTCCACCTCCTGGGGGGACAGGGGTTAAATGGGTGGGGGGCACCCATGGGTGCTGGGGGGCAGCCCAGGGCCTTGCTCTTCTCCACCTCCTGGGGGGACAGGGGTTAAATGGGTGGGGGGCACCCATGGGTGCTGGGGGGCAGCCCAGGGCCTTGCTCTTCTCCACCTCCTGGGGGGACAGGGGTTAAATGGGTGGGGGCACCCATGGGTGCTGGGGGGGCAGCCCAGGGCCTTGCTCTTCTCCACCTCCTGGGGGGGGACAGGGGTTAAATGGGTGGGGGCACCCATGGGTGCTGGGGGGGCAGCCCAGGGCCTTGCTCTTCTCCACCTCCTGGGGGGGGGGACAGGGGTTGAATGGGTGGGGGGCACCCATGGGTGCCCAGGCGGTTGGCAGCCCCCCTCCCCTATGTTGATGTCCCCAAGGCGTCCCCTGGCTGCCCCCAGCACCGGTGTCACCCAACTCACCTCAAGGACGTCACCGACGTCCCAAGGGGTGTCCCCCCCCCCGCCGTGTCCCCCCCAGGACGCGTCCCTGCCGGGTCCCCGCGGTGGCTTCACCTCGGGGACGCTACTCGCCTGGGGCTCCTTGACGGGACCCGCCCTCCCCGGGGTGTCCCAGGGGTGTCCCCAGGGGTGTCCCCAGGGCCATGTGTCTCCCCAGGGTGTCCCCAGGGTGTCCCCAGGGTGTCCCCAGGGTGGCTCACCTCGAGGACGCGGTTCTTCAGGGGCTTGTTCACGCACCCAACTGTTCCTAGGGATGTCCCCAGGGTGTCCCCAGGGCCACCTGTCCCCCCCAGGGTGTCCCCTGAGACTGTGTCTCCCCAGGGTGTCCCCAGGGTGTCCCCAGGGTGGCTCACCTCGAGGACGCGGTTCTTCAGGGCCTCATTGACGCACCCAACTGTGCCCAGGGGTGTCCCCAGGATGTCCCCAGGGTGTCCCCAGGATGTCCCCAGGATGTCCCCAGGGTGTCCCCTGAGACCGTGTCCCCCCAGGGTGTCCCCAGGGTGTCCCCATGTCCCCAGGGTGGCTCACCTCGAGGACGCGGTTCTTCAGGGCCTCGTTGACGCACCCAACTGTGCCCAGGGGTGTCCCCAGGGTGTCCCCTGAGACTGTGTCCCCCCAGGGTGTCCCCAGGGCCACCTGTCCCCCCAGGGGTGTCCCCAGGATGTCCCCAGGGTGTCCCCAGGGTGTCCCCTGACACCGTGTCCCCCCAGGGGTGTCCCCGGGATGTCCCCAGGGTGTCCCCAGGGTGTCCCCTGAGACTGTGTCCCCCCAGGGATGTCCCCAGGGTGTCCCCAGGGTGTCCCCAGGATGTCCCCTGACACCGTGTCCCCCCAGGGTGTCCCCAGGGTGTCCCCGGGGTGTCCCCGGGGTGTCCCCGTGTCCCGCGGGGGCTCACCTCGAGGACGCGGTTCTTCTGGGGCTCGTTGACGCGCCCGGCCAGGCAGCAGTGCGCCAGCGCGTTGTGGATGATGTGCTTGTTGGACTTGGCGCTCGGCTCCTTGTACAGGCGGGGGCCTGCGGGCACGGGGCGCGGTGACGCGGGGACAGCGGGGGGGCAAGGGGACAGCGGGGACAGCGGGGACGGCGAGGGGGCAAGGGGACAGCGGGGACAGTGGGGGGACAAGGGGACAGCAGGGACAGCAGGGACGGCGAGGGGGCAAGGGGACAGTGGGGACAGCGGGGACAGCGGGGACAGTGGGGACAGCAGGGGGGCAAGGGGACACCGGGGACAGCAGGGACAGCGGGGACAGTGGGGACAGCGGGGGGGCAAGGGGACAGCAGGGACAGCGGGGACAGCAGGGGGGCAAGGGGACAGCAGGGACAGCGGGGACAGTGGGGACAGTGAGGACAGCGGGGGGGCAAGGGGACAGCGGGGGGCAAGGGGACAGCGGGGACAGCAGGGGGGACAAGGGGACAGTGGGGACAGCGGGGGGGCAAGGGGACAGCAGGGACAGCGGGGGGATGGGGGCTCTGGGGACACTGGGGGGGGATGGGAGCTCTGGGGACACCGGCATGGGGGACACCAAGGGAGGGACAGGGGCACTGGGGGACACTGGGGGGACAGTGGCACTGGGGACACCAAAGGAGACTTGGGCATGGGGGACACCAGGGAAGGGACACGGGCACTGGGGGACACTGGGGGACACTGGGGGGACAGTGGCACTGGGGACATCAAAGGAGACTTGGGCATGGGGGGACACCATGGGGGATGGGGGCTCTGGGGACACCGGGGGGGGACACGGGCACTGGGGGACACTGCGGGGACAGGGCTGCAGGGGACATGGGGACATGGGCTCTGGGGACACTGGGGGGACAGTGGCACTGGGGACATCAAAGGAGACGTGGGCATGGGGGGACACCAGGGGGGATGGGGGCTCTGGGGACACCAGGGGGGGACACGGGCACTGGGGGACACTGGGGGACACTGGGGGGACAGTGGCACTGGGGACATCAAAGGAGACTTGGGCATGGGGGGACACCATGGGGACAAGATTGGGAGGGACATGGCCTGGGGACTCTGGGGACACTGGGGACACTGGGGACACTGGGGGGACAGGGCTGCAGGGGACAGGGGTATGGGGACACCAGGGTGGCACAGGGTGACACGGGGTGACATGGGGGTGGCACGGGGTGGCACGGGGTGGCACGGGGTGGCACGGGGTGACATGGGGTGGCACGGGGGTGACACGGGGGTGGCACAGGGTGGCACGGGAGTGACACGGGGGTGGCACGGGGGTGGCACGGGGGTGGCACGGGGTGGCACGGGGGTGGCACGGGGGTGGCACGGGGTGGCACGGGAGTGACACGGGGGTGGCACGGGGTGGCACGGGGTGGCACGGGGGTGGCACGGGGTGGCACGGGGTGGCACAGGGGTGGCACAGGGGTGACACGGGGTGACACGGGGTGGCACAGGGGTGACACGGGGTGGCACCGGGTGGCACCGGGTGGCACGGGGGTGGCACGGGGTGACACGGGGTGGCACGGGGTGGCACGGGGGTGGCACGGGGGTGGCACGGGGGTGGCACTCACCGGTGTACTCGGGGACGGAGGCGGGGGAGGAGGCGCTGGACTCGTTCTCCCACTCGCGCTCCCGCCCGGGGGGAGGCGCCCGGGGGACATCGGTCCCGAGGGGGACGCGGCCCGGCTGGGGACACGGGGTCACGCATCGACCCCCCCACCCGGACCCCCACCCTGTCCCCCAGCGCCCCACACCGACACCTGGACCCCCCCACCCGGACCCCCACCCAGACCTCGTGCTGACCACCCATAGCCCCCCCCAGCCCATCCTGACCCCCCCAGACCCCAGACCCCCACCCTGACTCTTCCCAGACCCCTCCCCACCCAGACCCCCACCCAGACCTCCTCCTGACCCCCCATACCCCCCCCAAACCCCCCCAAGCCCACCCTGACCCCCACCCAGCCCTCCTCCTGACCCCCCATACCCCCCCCAAGCCCACCCTGACCCCCACCCAGCCCTCCTCCTGACCCCCCATACCCCCTAACCCCCCCAAAGCCCACCCTGACCCCCCCCACGCCCACCCTGACCCCCACCCAGCCCTCCTCCTGACCCCCCAAACCCCCCCCTGCCCACCCTGACCCCCACCCAGCCCTCCTCCTGACCCCCCATACCCGCCCCAAGCCCACCCTGACCCCCCCACCCAACCACCCTGACCCTCACCCAGTCCGCAGACCCCCCCCCACCCAACCACCCTGACCCTCACCCAGTCCGCAGACCCCCCCCCACCCAACCACCCTGACCCTCACCCAGTCCGCAGACCCCCCCCCCCCGCCCCCCCCTCACCTGGGTGCCCGCCCGGCGGGGTGGGGGCCCCCGGGGTCGGCGGCCACGGTGGAGAGGGAGAGGGTGCTCTGGGAGTAAACCTTGGAGAGGCGGGCGCCTGCGGGGGGGGGGGGGGCGTCAGGGGGAGTGGGGACCCCCGGGGGGGGATGGGGACCCCGGGGGGGGGATGGGGACCCCCGGGGCGGGGGTGGGACCCCCGTCAGGGGCGGGGCGGGGGGACCCCAGCACCCCCAGCCAGACCCCCCCATCCAACCTGCACCCGGCACACGGGGGGAGCACCCAGGGGCACCTTGGGGGGGGGGGGGGCCTGTGACTCCCCCCCCCCCGTCCCTCACAACCCCACACCCCGGAGCCGCTTGTGCCCCCCATGTCCCCCCCTACCCAGGAGCCCCTTGGGGGGCTGCCCCCCCCTTGTCCCCCCCCCACCCCGTACCGAGGAGCCCCGTGGGGGGGCTCCCCCCCCCACCTTGTCCCGTCCCATCCCCCCCCCCTCCAGGAGCTCCTTGGGGGGGCTCCCCCCCCCTTGCCCCCCCCCTCCCCGTACTGAGGAGCCCCTTGGGGGGGCTCCCCCCCCCTTTTCCCCCCCCCTGTACCGAGGAGCCCCTTGGGGGGGCTCCCCCCCCCACCTTGTCCCGTCCCATCCCCCCCCCACCAAGGAGCCCCTTGGGGGTGCTCCCCCCCCCTTCCCCCCCCCCTCCGTACCGAGGAGAGCCCCTTGGGAGTGCTGCCCCCCCCCTTTCCCCCCCCCCCCGTACCCAGGAGCCCCTCGGGGGGGCTGCCCCCCCCTTGTCCCCCCCCCCGTACCGAGGAGCCCCTTGGGAGTGCTGCCCCCCCCCTTTCCCCCCCCCCCGTACCCAGGAGCCCCTTGGGGGGGCTGCCCCCCTCTTGTCCCCCCCCCCCCCGTACCGAGGAGCCCCTTGGGGGGGCTCCCCCCCCCCTTGCCCCCCCCCCGTACCGAGGAGCCCCTTGGGAGTGCTGCCCCCCCCCTTTCCCCCCCCCCGTACCGAGGAACCCCTCGGGGGGGCTCCCCCCCCTTGTCCCCCCCCCCCGTACCGAGGAGCCCCTTGGGGGGGCTGCGGGCCAGGGCGGAGTCGTCGCAGCAGCGGGGGCGGGGCCCGCGGGGGCCGCGGGGGGGGCGGGGGGCGCGGGGGCCCCCCCGGGGGGGGCGCAGCACCTTCTCCAGCTCCTCCATCAGCTTCAGCTGCTGGCGCCGCTCGTACTCCTGGCGCGTGAAGTCGCCCCGGCGGCCCCCCCCCTCCTCCTCGGGGGGCCGGGGGGGGTCGGGGGGCACCCTGGGGTGGGGGGGACATGGGGGTGAGCCCACCCCCGCCCCCCACCCCTGCAGCCAGCCTGGGTGGGCAGGCTGGGGGGAGGGGAGAGGGGAACCACCCGCTGGAAACAGGCACCCAGCCTGCGTGGGCACCCTGGGGGGGGATGGGGTGAGACCCCCCCTGCACCCATCCTGCACCCTGGGGGGGGGATGGGGTGAGACCCCCCCTGCACCCTCCTGCACCCCGGGGGGGGGATGGGGTGAGACCCCCCCCTGCACCCTCCTGCACCCTGGGGGGGGTATGGGGTGAGACCCCCCCTGCACCCACCCTGCACCCTGGGGTGGGATGGGGTGAGACCCCCCCTGCACCCTCCCTGCACCCTGGGGGGGTATGGGGTGAGGACCCCTCCCTGCACCCAGGGGTGGGGGGGATGTGGGTGAGACCCCCCCTGCACCCTCCCTGCACCCTGGGGGGGTATGGGGTGAGGACCCCTCCCTGCACCCAGGGGTGGGGGGGATGTGGGTGAGACCCCCCCTGCACCCACCCTGCACCATGGGGGGGTCACACGTGGGTGAAACCCCCCCCCCCCGCCCTGGCTGGGCACCCTGGGGGAGGTCTGGGGTGAGACCCCCCCCCTGCACCCTGGGAGGGGGGGTATGGGGCGAGACCCCCCCACTCTGCACCCACCTGGCACCCCGTGGGAGAGGGGAGACGTGGGTGAGACCCCCCCCCCTGCATGGGCACCCTGGGGTGGGGGGGTGATGGGCGAGACCCCCCTGTACCCACCCTGCGTGGGTGGGTGCCCCCCAGGGTGGCTGTCCCTGGGGGGGGTGCTCTGGGTGGGTGCTCTGGGTGGGTGACCCCGGGGTGGGTGCCCCGGGGTGGGTGCTTGGGGTGGGGGCTCTGAGGGGGTATCCCCAGGGTGGGTGCTCGGGGTGGGTGCTGTGAGGGGGTGCCCCCAGGGTGGGTGCTCTGGGTGTGTCCCCCCAGGGTGGGTGCCCCCTGGGGTGGGTGACCCCATGGTGGGTGCTCTGTAGGGGGTCCCCCCAGGGTGGGTGCCCCCGGGGTGGGTGCTCTGAGGGGGTGACCCCAGGGTGGGTGACCCTGGGGTGGGGGCTCTGAGGGGGTGTCCCCAGGGTGGGTGCTTGGGGTGGGTGCTCGGGGTGGGTGCCCCCGAGGTGGGTGCTCTGAGGGGATGCCCCCGGCGTGGGTGCCCCCGGGGTGGGTGCTCGGGGTGGGTGCTGTGAGGGGGTGCCCCTGGGTGGGTGCTCGGGGTGGGTGCTGTGAGGGGGTGCCCCTGGGTGGGTGCTCGGGGTGGGTGCTCTGTAGGGGGTCCCCCCAGGGTGGGTGCCCGGGGTGGGTGCTCGGGGTGGGTGCTGTGAGAGGGTGACCCCAGGGTGGGTGCTTGGGGTGGGTCGCCCCAGGGTGGGTGACCCCAGGGTGGGTGCCCGGGGTGGGTGCCCGGGGCGGGTGCCCCCCACCCACCTGGCCTCGGCCTCCTCCCTCTGGCGCCGCTCGCGCTCGGCCTCCAGCCAGAGGCGCCGCTGCCGGGCCTGCTCCCTGCGCCGCCGCTGCCGCTCCAGCAGCCCCGCGCGCCGCTGCGCCATGGCCGCCTCCGCTGGGCCCTCCGCCTGCGCACCGCGCCCGTCGGCCCCGCGCCACGCCCCGCCACGCCCCGCCCCGCCCTGCCCCGCCCCGCCCCACCCCGACCCCCGCGGCCCCCAGCCCCGTGCCACCACGTCCAACACACCCACCCCCACCTCCATCGTCCCCATGTCCCCGTGTCACCCATCCCCGTGCCACCACGTCCCCATGTCCCTGCGTCACCCATCCCCATGCCACCCATCCCCATGCCACCACCTCCATCGTCCCCAGGTCCCCATGTCACCCATCCCCGTGCCACCACCTCCATCGTCCCCATGTCCCCGCGTCACCCAGCCCCGTGCCACCACCTCCATCGTCCCCATGTCCCCGCGTCACCCATCCCCGTGCCACCACGTCCCTTGTCCCCGTGTCCCCATGCCACCCGTCCCCATGCCACCAGGTCCATCATCCCCATGCCACCACCTCCATCGTCCCTGTTCCTCCATGTCCATCGTCCCCATGCCACCCCCTCCATTGTCCCCGTGCCACCACCTCCATCGTCCCCATGCCACCAGGTCCATCGTCCCCGTGCCACCCCCTCCATCGTCCCCACACCACCAGGTCCACTGTCCCCGTGCCACCACCTCCATCGTCCCTGTTCCTCTGTGTCCCTCACCCCCATGCCACCACCTCCATCGTCCCCATGCCACCAGGTCCATCATCCCCATGCCACCACCTCCATCGTCCCTGTTCCTCCATGTCCATTGTCCCCGTGCCACCCCCTCCATCGTCCCCACACCACCAGGTCCACTGTCCCCGTGCCACCACCTCCATCGTCCCTGTTCCTCTGTGTCCCTCACCCCCATGCCACCACCTCCATCGTCCCCATGCCACCCCCTCCATTGTCCCCATGCCACCAGGTCCATCATCCCCATGCCACCACCTCCATCGTCCCTGTTCCTCCATGTCCATCGTCCCCATGCCACCCCCTCCACTGTCCCCATGCCCCCACCCCCGTCGTCCCCATGCCCCCACCCCCGTACCTTGAAGAAGAAGCCCAGGCTGGCTCTGGTCTCGGCGCCCGCCCCTTCCTCGGTGGGCGACCCCTCCAAGGAGTCCCCCTCCCCTTCCTCCTCCTCCTCCTCCTCGGCCCGCAGGCTGCCCAGCGGCACCTCGATGAGGCTGGCCCGGCGCTCGCCCGGCGAGGACGCGTCGCTGGTGCCATCCCCGGAGACCCGGGTGGTGCCCGCGGGGCGCAGGTTGCCCCTCGCTTCCATCTCGGGGGGGTCGGGTGAATCGGGTGGGGGGGGCGGACCAGCCAAAGGTCCTTCTTCTTCCTCTTCTTCTTCCTCCTCGGAGAAGTGGATGGAGGAACGGGTTTGGACGGGCACCTGGCTGGGGGAGAACTTTCGGAGATGGGGCAAGGTGTCCACGTCGTGGGGGGGGGTCAACACCCGCGTCAAAGTGGGCAACCTCAGCTCGGCCGGTCGTGCCCGCCGGGGGCTACGGGGGGGTTTACGGGATGGCGCGACCCCCGCCTTCCGCGAAGGCGAAGGAGAAGCGGGCGCTTTGGGTGGCGGGGGGGTGGGGGCGGCCGTCCCTCGCCCCCCCTTGGGGACGGGGATGACCCAGGCTTGGCCGGCGGGAGGACGTTGGTCCTGCAGGAGCCGTTGCTGCTGTTGACTCAAGCGTTGCATGTCCAACTGGAGGGTGCTGAGCGCCGTGCTCAGCTTGGCCACCGCCGCTTCGTAATGGCCGGGTGGATCCGGAGGGGCGAAGGTGACTTGTTTCTTGCCGCCGGAACTTTCTTCTTCTTCTTCTTCCCTCCCCCTCCTCCTCCTCCTCTTCCTCCCCCCCTCGTTTGAGCTGGAGGAAGGCGCTCTTGCCCAAGCGTTGGCGATGCTTGGCGAAGATGGCTTCGATCCTCTTCTTCTGCGCCTCGATGGCGCGGCGTTTCTCCTCCAACCGGGCGCCCAGTTGACTCATTTCGGCGCTCAACCCTTCGCCGGTTTGAGGGTGACCCCCCAAAATTTGAGGGGACCCACCGGTGGTGGTGGTGGTACCAACCCCGGCGGCTTCTTCCAGCTTCTTCTTGCGTTCGGCGAAGCTGGTCATGGTACGGCCAGGGGGGGCCGGGGGGTCGGCGGTGGAAATGGGGGGCTGGCGGAGGTTGGGGGGTGCTGGGGGGTCCCCGATATCCACGGGGGGGTCGGGGGAGTGAAGATAGAAAGCGTCGGGGGCTCCTTCGGGGAGAAGACGTTCGGAACTGTGGATGATCTGAAGAGCTTCCTCGATGGTGGGCAGCTCCGGGCCGGGGTCTCGGGGAGACCGTTGGGAAGGGGGGTGGAAAGGGGGGGAGGGGAGGAGTTGGGGGGCAGGCGGGGAGGCGGGGGGCGGCGGGGGGGGCCAGGCTGTCGGTGCTGGCCGAGCGGGCCAGGGCGGCCCCCACCGGGTTGCCCATGACGATGTCGACGTCGCTGTCGAGGCCGAAGGGGATGCTGAAGGAGACGGCTTGGGAGAGGGGGTGGCTGTGGGGCGGCGGGGGAGGGGGGGGGGGTTATGGGGCGGGGGAGTTGGGGGGCTGAGGGCAGCCCCACATCTCTCCCTCCTCCCCCCCCCCCCGCCCACACCAGCCCCTGCACCCCGTCTTCTGTATCTGCACCCCCCAGCTCTGCCCCGCGGCACCCCACATCTGTCCCACGGCACCCCACATCTGTCCCACAGCACCCCACATCCGCCCCACGGCACCCCACTTGTCCACATTGGCCTCATGGCACCCCAAATCTGTCCCACGGCACCCCACTTGTCCACATTGGCCTCATGGCACCCCAAATCTGTCCCACGGCACCCCACATCCGCCCCACATCCGCCCCACAGCACCCCACATCTGCCCCACACCCACCCCACAGCACCCCACATCCGCCCCTGGCACCCCACACCCACCCCACAGCACCCCACACCCACCCCACAGCACCCCACATCCGCCCCTGGCACCCCACACCCGCCCCTGGCACCCCACACCCACCCCACAGCACCCCACACCCACCCCACAGCACCCCACATCCGCCCCTGGCACCCCACACCCACCCCACAGCACCCCACATCCGCCCCTGGCACCCCACACCCGCCCCACAGCACCCCACACCCACCCCACAGCACCCCACACCCACCCCACAGCACCCCACGTCCGCCCCACGGCACCCAAGCACCCCATCACACCCCACATCCACCCCACTCCCCCTCCCCTCCCCCATCTGACCCCACCCCCACCCCAGGGATCCCAGATCTGCCCCCCCCCCCCAGCACCCAGGGGTCCCCCCCCCGAGCCCCCCGGGACCCCCCCTCACCTCAACGGCTTCTTGCTCCAGGCCTTGCCGAAGCCCCCCCTCGACGTGGGGCAGGGAGGGGGAGTGGTGCAGGGTGCCTGGGGGGGGGCACAGGGTCACCCCCAGAGCCCCCCACTGCACCCCCCATGGCCCCCCCAGTCCACCCCCCACTGCCATGGCCCCCCAATGCACCCCCATAGCCCCCCCAAACAACCCCATAGCCCCCCCCCACGCTCCCCCCAGCCCCATGGCCCCCCCAATGCACCCCCATAGCCCCCCCAAACAACCCCATAGCCCCCCCCCACGCTCCCCCCAGCCCCATGGCCCCCCCAATGCACCCCCATAGCCCCCCAACAACCCCATAGTCCCCCCCCCCACGCTCCCCCCAGCCCCATGGTCCCCCCAATGCACCCCCATAGCCCCCCCCGACTCCCCACAACTGCATGACCCCTCCCAAGTGCACCCCCAAAGCCCAGATCCACCCCCCAAAGACACCCCATGCCCCCCCAAACCCGATGGCCCCCCAATACACCCCATAGCCCCCCCCCAGACCCTCCCATAGCTCCTAACCCCCCCAAAGACACCCCATAGCCCCCCCCATGCACCCCCCAGCATCCCCATAGCCCCCCAGTTACCACCCCATGGTCCCAGCACCCCCAGAGCCCCCCCCAGTGTCCCCAAAGCCCAATGACCCCCCAGAGCCCCCCGAGAGCCCCATGACATCCCAGTGCCCCCCAAGGGTCCCCCCCAAAACCCAATGACCCCTCGAAGTCCCCTAGGGTCCCCCTTAAGGCCCAATGACCCCCAAAGCCCCCCCTGCCCGAGCCCCCCAAAAGCCCAACGACCCCCCCAGAGCCCCCCCAAAACCCAATGACCCTCCCACAGTCCCCCCCAAGCCCAATGACCCCCCCGAGCCCCCAGGGTCCCCCCAAAACCCAATGACCCCCAGTACCCCCAAAAGCCCCCCCAGTGCCCCCTCCAAAAGCCAAAGACCCCCCAATGCCCCCCCCAAAGCCCAATAACCCCCCCAGAGCCCCCCCCAAATCACTCCCCAAGATTTTGGGGTCCCCCCTCACCCCGGGGGGGGGGGGGATCCTCACCTGAGGTCCCCTGCAGCGAGAGGGGGGGCTGCCCCCCCGGCAGCAGCGGGTGCCGGAAGTTGAAGCCGGGGGAGCTGGGGGTGGGGGGGCACAGGGGGGGTCAGGGGGGTCGAGGGGGGGCACGGGGGGGGCCCCCTGCCCCCCAAAACCCCCAGCCCCCTCCCTGCCCCCCCCCCAGCCCCTCACCTGCTCTTGGGGGTCGGGGCTTCACCGCTGGCCGGAGCCTCTGGTGGGGGGGGGACACACACGTTGGAGGGTGCCCCCCCCCAATATTGGGGTCCCAGCACCCCCCCAGCCCCATACTGGCTCCTCCCCAGTCCCATACTGGGGCTCCCAGTAAGTCAGAGCCTCCCCAGTACCGCCCCCCCCATCCCAGGGCTCCCCCAGTAACCAGGGACCTTCCCAGTGTCCGCCCCCCCATCCCAGTGCTCCAATACCGCCCATCCCAGCCCCCCCACCCCGGGCAGGAACAGGGGCACCCCCAGACCCCCCACCCGCGCCCCCCCATACCCGTGCCCCCCCCAATATGTAGGACCCCCCCCCAGACCCCCTCCCATGCCCCCCCCCAACCTGGGGCCCCCCCCAGACCTTCCCTGTGCCCCCTCCCCACTTGGGTGTCCCCCATTGCCCCCCCCCAATACCTGTGGCCCCTCCCAGACCCCCCCTGCCCCCCCATATCTCGGGGTCCCCCCAGCCCCCCCATACCTGGGCCCCCCCCCAGGTCGCGGGGGCGCACGAAGGGGGGCGCAGCACCTCGAAGCAGAGGAAGAGCTCGGCGAGGAAGGCCCCCACGTTCAGCTGGGGGGGGTCGGGGGTGTCAGGCGGGGGGTGTCAGGCGGGGGGTGTCCCCCCCAATGTCCCCACCGTGTCACCTCCCCCCGAGCTCCCGGGGGTCCCCTGTGCCCCCGCCCCGACCTGAACCCCCTGTCACCACGCTGCGTCCCCCCTGTCCCCCCCATGACCCCCCTGTCCCCTCCAGGTCCCCAATGTCCCCATGTCCCCCCCATGTCCCCCCTGTCCCCTCCATGACCCCAATGTCCCCCCAGGTCCCCAATGTCCCCATGTCCCCCCCATGTCCCCTGTGTCCCCCCAGGTCCCCAATGTCCCCCTGTCCCCCCCATGTCCCCCCATGACCCCCCTGTCCCCCCAGGTCCCCAATGTCCCCCCAGGTCCCCCCCATGTCCCCCCTGTCCCCCCAGGTCCCCAATGTCCCCATGTCCCCCCCATGTCCCCTGTGTCCCCCCAGGTCCCCAATGTCCCCATGTCCCCCCATGTCCCCCCATGACCCCCCTGTCCCCCGCAGGTCCCCAATGTCCCCATGTCCCCCCCATGTCCCTGTCCCCCCATTCCCCCCAGGCCACTGTGTCCCCAATCCCCCAAGTGTCCCCAACGCCCCCCCACCCCCCATGTCACCCCCTGTCCCTCACCCCCCTATGTCCCCCCAGCCCCCCCACCCCCCCGTGTCCTCCCACCCCCCCTGTCCCCCCATGGCCCCTGTGGCCCCCCTGTCCCCCCCGTACCCCCAGCCCCCCATGTCCCCCCACCCCCCATGTCCCCGTGTCCCCCCACCCTCTCGTCCCCCACCCCCCATGGCCCCCAGCCCCCTGTGTCCCCTCACCCCCATGTCACCCCGCCCCCCATGTCCCCCCATGTCCCCCCGTGTCCCCTACCCCCTCGTCCCCCCACCCCCCACGTCTCCCCAGCCCGCGTCCCCTCACCTCCAGCCCCCCGTCCCCCGTGTCCCCTCACCCCCCATGCCCCCCCACCCCCTATGTCACCCCCTGTCCCCCCCGTCCCCCACCCCTCGTGTCCCCCCATCCCCTCACCCCCCCACCCCCATGTCCCCCTGTGTCACCCCCTGTCCCCCCGTCCCCCCCGTCCCCTCACCCCCCCACCCCCATGTCCCCCTGTGTCACCCCGTCCCCCCCGTCCCCCCGTCCCCTCACCCCCCCACCCCCATGTCCCCCTGTGTCACCCCGTCCCCCCGTCCCCCCGTCCCCTCACCCCCCCACCCCCATGTCCCCCTGTGTCACCCCCTGTCCCCCCGTCCCCCCCATCCCCTCACCCCCCCACCCCCATGTCCTCCTGTTTCACCCCGTCCCCCCGTCCCCCCCTGTCCCCTTACCCCCCCACCCCCCTGTCCCCCACCCCCGTGTCCCCCCCTGTCCCCTCACCCCCCCATGCCCCCCCCACTCCCGTGTCCCCCATGTCCCCCCCCGTCCCCCCACCCCCTCATGCCCCCCCCACCCCCCGTGTCCCCCCCCGTCCCCTCACCCCCCCATGCCCCCCCCCCCCCGTGTCCCCCCCCGTCCCCTCACCCCCCCATGCCCCCCCCACCCCCTATGTCCACCCCCGTCCCCTCACCCCCCATGTCCCCTCACCCCCCATGTCCCCCCACCCCGTGTCCCCCCCGTCCCCCCCCTGTCCCCCACCCCCCGTGTCCCCCCCGTGTCCCCCCTGTCCCCTCACCCCCCCATGCCCCCCACCCCCGTGTCCCCCGTGTCCCCCCCTGTCCCCTCACCCCCCCATGCCCCCCCGTCCCCTCACCCCCCCTCACCCCCCCCCCCATGCCCCCCCGTGCCCACCCGCAGGGCGGGGGGCATGTAGAGCAGGTCCTCGAGGGCGAGGGGGCAGCGGGTGCCGAGGTGGCGGGCGCTGAACTCCCGCACCAGCCCAGGTTGTGCAGGCTCTCGGCCACCGACATCGGCTCCTTCAGGCAGACCTCTGGGGGGGGGGGGGGCAACGGGGGGTGAGGGGACAGGGGGGGATGGGGGGCAAGGGGGGGTGGGGGGGGTGAGGGGACAGGGGGGGATGGGGAGGGATGGGGGGGTTGGGGGTGATGGGGAGATGGGGAGGATGGGGGGCAACGGGGGGATGGGGGACATGGGGGGATGGGGGGGATGGGGGGGATGGGGGGATGGGGGGGATGGGGGCAACGGGGGGATGGGGACATGGGGGGGATGGGGGGGATGGGGGCAAGGGGGATGGGGAGATGGGGGGGATGGGGGGCAACGGGGGGATGGGGAGGATGGGGGCAAGGGGGGGATGGGGGACATGGAGGGGGGATGGGGGCAAGGGGGGGATGGGGGGGCGGGGGGCAACGGGGGGATGAGGGAAATGGGGGGGATGGGGAGGATGGGGGACATGGGGGGGGATGGGGGCAAGGGGGGATGGGGGGGATGGGGGGGTGGAGGGCAACGGGGGGATGGGGGAAATGGGGGGGATGGGGAGGGATGGGGGGTTGGGGGGGATGGGGGGGATGGGGGAAATGGGGGGCATGGGGAGGGATGGGTGGGTTGGGGGGATGGGGAGGGATGGGGACATGGGGGGATGGGGGGCAAGGGGGGGATGGGGGCTAGGGGGATCGGGGGGTTGGGGGGCATGGGGGGATGGGGGAGGATGGGGAGGAATGAGGGGATGGGGGCAAGGGGGGGATGGGGGGCAACAGGGGGATGGGGAGGAATGAGGGGATGGGGGCAAGGGGGGGATGGGGGGCAAGGGGAGCACAGGGGAGGATGGGGGGATGGGGGGCAACAGGGGGATGGGGGAGGATGGGGGACATAGTGGGGGATGGGGGATGGAGGGGGGATGGAGGGATGGGGGGCAACGGGGGGATGGGGATGGAGGGGGATGGGGGGCATGGGGGGCAATGGGGGGGATGGGGGCATGGAGGGGTGGGGGAGGATGGGGGGCATGGGGGGCAACGGGGATGGGGGAGGATGGGGAGGGGTGGAGGAATGGGGGGCGAGGGGAGTATGGGGGGGATGGGGGATGGGGGCAAGAGGGGGAAGGGGGCACAGTCACCTCCGCCCTGGGGACAGGGACACCCCCCACAGCACCCCCCGTGGCCCCCCCACCCCATCCCCCCCAGCCCCGTGCCCCCCCATCTCCCCCGTGCCCCCCCACCCCATACCCCCCCCAGCCCCGTAGCCCCCCCACCCCCCCGTGCCCCCCCATACTCCCCCAGCCCCCTCCATGCCCCCCCACCCCAGCCCCCCGTGCCCCCCATCCCACCCCACCCCCCCCAGCCCGTGCCCCCCCAGCCCCCCGTAGCCCCCGCACCCCCCTCAGCCCCCTGCCCTCCCCCACCCCCCCATCCCCATAGGCCCCATCCCCCCGTGCCCCCCCACCCCATACTCCCCCCATACTCCCCCATCT